>NC_083476.1:20203741-20473741 GCF_030014155.1 Tachysurus vachellii
AGCTTTGAGTCATAAACCTTCCAGGCTGACTGAAGAGAGAGAAAAGCTTTTTATGACGCCGTTAACAAATAAATTGTGTTCCCGATCTCTTCGTTATTCATAGCGCCAGAACTACGGTTAAACAACTATGATGCAAACGGCCGAACGTTCCGGGGCAATGAGATCGATCGAGAACGTCTGCATTAATTCAGTCACCGCTGAGCCTGTCACCGGTCAATCGATTGACATATCAGCTGTGGGTGCAACTCTGCAATGTGTGGACGGAAAAAAGGAAACTTTAAGGTCAGCCGGATAAATCCCGAAACCGCCCTTCTTTCATCTCATATCCTCTTAAAGGCATTTAAAAGTAAATACACACGGCACAGCGTCTCATCAAAAGACAAGACTTCAACCGGCCACACCCTGAACTATGGCCTCGTGGCACCGCTCCCGAAAAGAATCAGGCGAACGAGCGAACGATGGCGCAAGGGAGAAGGATCCGAGGCGGGCCGAGATGTTTCAATCAATCACTGCAGTTCAAGGAAGGACACAATCTCATGATGATTCAGATCGACGACATGACAAGAACTCCGACTACTTGAGGAAGGATGTGCAAATGTCCTGGCAAGATTACAGTCAAGTCATTTAGCTGGAAAGACAACATCCTGTCGAGTCGAAGAAAGGTGACGCTTAACGTTGGTACGCTTTCCCTGTGCTGTTAAACCATAATCATGCGCACAAATGACATCACAAACCAATTACTCAGAAGACGCTCCTTTAATCTGCCTTAAATTAAGTACATTTAACTACTTACTCAGACCAGTTTATCAATTACAACCTTCTTTTCCAAGCCTGTGGGTTATTAAGCGCTGCGCCATGTGTTCCTAATTTGCCTCTCTACACAAGGGTGGGGCAACTGGTGACCAGAATCAGTAGAGTTACTGGAAAGTAGGACGGAAGACCGTCAACTAAGTAGCGCTAATCTAACTGCACGACCGGGATGTTTATTGTCTATAGGAAGTCGATTTTACACCCAACACCCACGCCTAATCAGGTGCACGTATGACTTCTACTTAATACTCAACTCAACAGGAAAAGTCCTCATGAATGTTCTGGTGTGTTTTATGGAACAATTTTGCAATGGCGATGCGGCTGAAACGGAGCAGGGCGTGGTCTCGAACAAAAATTTTTCATCCTCACTTTTAATTTAAGGCCTTAACAAAATCCAGGTTTGGATTTCCTTAAAAAAATTTTTCGAAGAACATTTTTGATTCCCAGCATCTCAATGAGTGACGTGGCGATGAGACGGTATGGAGAATATGGAGAATATGGAGAAGGAAGTTTCAAAAGTGGATTTATTAAGAGTATTCTACCCGCTTACGTACAGCCAGTGTATCTTAAATCTGTCAGGGTTCAGAGAAGGTCGTGTAAGTTGAAAATACCGTTCGAGGTTTGAGTTTAATCGACCCCATCGTCAGTAGACGACATTTTCCAGACTGTGCTGCAGCTTTAGCACAGAACTGAAAGCGAGCCACTGACAAAATGGCATTCCTCCTCCTCCTCCTCCTCCTCCTTCTCTTAGCTAACTGCTAGATGGAGAGAATTACATAAGGACACACTCTGTCCATGTCTCTAATCCAAATCAGGAAAACACTGCAAAGCACACAGACAGACAGACAGACAGACAGGCAACCGAGCAGCAATAACGTTACACAAATACTATTAGGATTATTTCTACCAACTAAGTTTGCCTTCATATCATCAGGTTCTGCTTGGTCATGACTCCATTGGTATCACATTACACATTGATCCGAGTTACCAGTTGCTTAATATGTAGTTTGACCTCGGTGTTATCTGAACTAGACTGACTTCAGGAAGGTGAATAGAGTTAGAATAGAGTTTTTCACTTGTCTATTCTACTGATCAGCCTTTTTTTTTTTTTTAATTCCCCCTCTAACTTTAGACACTCTGCCACAACATGAATCATATATGACTAAGATCACCAGCAGCAAAGAATCAAGCTTTAATCATGGTGATAAAACTAATCCTGACCCTTTTTATTTTTATTTTTTTTGTCTTTAATAAAATCTATCTAAACCAACGCCCCACCTCGAGCGAGTCGATTCAGAGTCGATTCAGAGTCGATTCGTTACTAGCTTTTTTTTTCCCCCTATACGCACCACGATTCGGTACAGAACGGACACAGGATGAGATGAGAGTTAAAAGAATAAAAGTTTTTGTCTCACCTCGCTAAAGAGAAAAGCGATTCTGGGTCCTTTTCTGGGCGTCTCTCACTCGGCCGGCGTCTCCGATCAGCTGGCGAGAAGTGACGCGATTTGTAACAGCTGGCTGCTGCGGCTCCAACGTCAAAGGTTACGGATGACGATCGAGTTCCGTAGCTACAACTCTAGCGAATAGCAAGCAAGCAAAGGGGCGGGTCTAACCTCCGCTAGCCAATTGGAATATCCGCTTTTTTCACTGACGGATCACGTTGTAACCAATGAGACGCGTGTGAAAGTTTCCGAACGCGAAAGTTCTTTTGGGTGAGGCTTCAAAACCTTGAGAAATAACAACGATTAAAGGTGCAATAGTCACATCGATCAGTTTACTTTTCTTATAAATACAAATAAAAAAATTCCGATTATGTTCTAATAATACTAAAAAGGGATGTTGTAGCCAAGGTTACTGACCAGATTACTGACCGGAAGGTCATGGGTTCGAATCCCAGATCTACCAAGGTGTCACCTCTGGGCCCCTGAGAAAGGCCTTTAATAACCCTTAATTGCTCGTGTTGTATAAATTGTAAGTCACTCTGGATAAGGGAAGCTGGCTAAAATCTCGTCACCTTGCCAGGGATTGATCTGCGTGGTCAGCAAGTGTCTCATAGGAACGTTGTGTACGAAGCCACCCGGAGACCGTCGTGCCTTCTTTTGAACCAATGTTGTAACCAATGTTGATCAGCTGTATGATCTGGTCTTTATCAGCAATCAGGTCTGAGCTGAACTCAGAGATTACGATGACCCATTAGTTCCTCAGGAGCTCTCGGTTGCACTATTATAAACTGTTGTAGAAAGGACATTATTTACATTTACACTATTTAATGTAGTCACCCATATGAGGATGGGTTCCCTTCTGAGCCTGGTTCCTCTCAAGGGTTCTCGCCGCCGTCGCCTCCTGCTTGCTCATTAAGGATAGGGATAGATATATAATATTTTAAATTAAGTTAACCTTTTTTAAATTAATTTTAAACTTTAATTGTATATATTCACTTATTTATTTTTATTCTTATTTCTTCTTATTATTATTATAAATTAACTTATTTTTCTCTCTCTCTTATTTTTCCATACTGCTTTGAGACGATGGGAAATTGTTAAAAGCGTTATACAAATAAATCGAATTGAACTGAATTGAATAAGGGAGTCTGCTAAATGTTAAAAGGTTAAAACATTGATGCTGATCAAGTCACATGGCTGAAATAAATAAGTTTGGGAACCAGACTTCTGGTCCGGAAGATTAGTTTCATTCTTTTTTTTATTATAGACTCCCCCAACCCCCTTCACATCCCCTTAACTAAATCATTATGATCGTTATGAAAAGTCGCATGCTTATAGAGTGGGAAGCAAAAATAGAATTCAGTTCTTTTCGTCACAGATCTTCCACAATGCACCTTTAAAGTGATTGGAAAGAAACTCGTTTCATTTTGGTAACGTGCGAAGGTCCATGACATTTCATCATAATGACAGACATGCAATATCAAATAGCTGAAAGTAACTGCAGTCTACTCTATGTAGCCTTATTAAACTCTCATGAAGCTCAGTTCATTATTCTTTCTCATTATTTAGAGAAATAAATCTCAGTTGTTTACATTTTTGTCATTTAGCAGACACCCTTATCCAGATTTCAATTTATACAACTGAGCAGTTAAGGGTCTTGTTCAGGGGCCCAGCAGTGGCAGCTTGGTGGACCTGGGATTGGAACTCATGACCTTCCAATCACTAGTCCAACACCTTAATCACTATTCTACCACATCTCACTATACTATACAGTATGAGACTATACTATACCTCTGTTTAGATATTGTGATTACAGTGTTTACAGAACAATATCTATGGTGCAAATATTTAAGAACATTGAATATATTTACAGAAGAGATATAAACAGGCACAATATGATTGGGACAATATAGATTCTTAAAGGCATTGATATTAGATCATATTAGTAGCTTAGTAAAACCAGTATCGTATTTAAAGGACGGTAAGTTTTACAGCGCTACATCGACTTTTATGATAATTATATTTTTGCAGAACCGCATTGTTGAAAAGTTTCCAACTGTAGCTCAATTATGGGGTTTGTGGTCAGATTAAATTGGTATTAAATGCTGGATTATTGTGCCAACTGGCAAAGCGTCATTGTACAGGCTTGGGCTGTATTAACAGCATTAAAACTCTCAGAGGTTGCTGTGTGTAGAGTTTGATTCATCAGTTTCCTCTGACCTTCCAAAAAATATGCCAGACAATAGATCATCCAAGATAAATTGTGTGTGTATATATATGTGTGTGTGTGTGTGTGTCCGTGTCCATGATGATCTGCAAATGGACTTCAAGGGTGTATTTCTGCCTCATGACTGATATTCCTATGATATGACCCACTGTGACCCTCACCAGGACAAAGTGGTTACTGAACACGTAAAATGTTCATTTAATTTGTCATATATAATACCAGTAAATTAAGCTTCCATGTTATGTGTTAGGTCAAAGGGCATAATTTAATATCGTAGACTTATCTATAAAGCATGTAGGTACCAACTAGAGTTTAAAAGCTATGTATAGTCAAGTTATAACTTAAAAATGTTTTAGAATATGAATTGTGTCAAACTCTCATGACATCTGTGTCTCATGTGCTTGCTCTTGCTCCAGGTGTCTGAACTTTGCACATGTAATCAAGAAGGCTGGATTGGGGGCATCCCTATCCAGAACTGTTTGGAGATATATTTAGCCTGTCCCTTTGCCTCGGATTCCCTGCATCTATGTCTCTCTCCCTCTGGCTCTGCCTTATTTGCCAGCAACGGACACTTCATATAGGGGCTGAGTTTAGACATAATCACATTTCTGGCTAGTAGAAACTAATACACTGAACACAAAGTGGAAACATGATGATAATATACAACTCATCTGATAGAAATATGGAAATATTTATTTCAAAAATTTTCATTAACAAGACTTTGTAGCACTCATATAATCATTTGGTCATACAGCTTCAAAAACACCAATTAAACTGATTATGTCCAGTGTCATGTCCGTAATATGTCTTCTGGCATTTTCTTTGATAATTTCCTGCTTAGTTTATGGGTTAATGTGGTCTGTGTGCCTAACTGTAACCTTTATAACTGTTGCTAAATTTGTCTCCCTGGCACAAGTTACATTCCAGTGATGCTCTTGAACGGATGGCTCTGTTCTAAGTATAGGCTCAGTTTCTGACCCATAATCAGGTGTTATGTCAATGAGCTTATCAGCATTCTTCACAAATAGAAATGTCACTTGTCTGACAGAATATGTATTAATTTGGGTTTGTGTATTGCCCAAATTGAGGTGTACAATGACAGTCAGATTTTATATAAGCACATTTAAATGTGCTTGAACATCCGTAGCACAGCACTGTACTGATATTAAGTACTGTTAAGTACTGCACTGAGCACAACACACACACGCACATCAACTGTATGGACTGCACAGACCTACACCAAAGACACACACTTCCAATATATATCTATCAAACTGTTTACGTGATGTTTTTGCACACTTTTTTTTCTCTTTGCACATGTTGTCTCACATTTCAGTCGATTGCTGTTTTGCACAATACTTTACAATATCTCAGGTAACCGCTGCTATAATACTAATGTGTTCATTCCAGTATTTTCACACACGTAATGTTGATTGGAGTCAATCATACAGTATTTACACTGGTCTGTGCTGTTTTTGTGTATGTCTTGTATTTTTTGTTTGCACTGTCTTTTGTCCTGCACTGTCTTGACCGTCTTGTCTGTCTTGTCTCACACTGTGTTCACCAGGTCGCACAGATGCACTTTATGTATCTAGGACTAACTTACTAAGTCCTTATAGCTCTGTCTTTGTTTTATGTAGCACCATGATCCTGGAGAAACGTTGTCTAATATCACTGTGTACTGCAACAGCTCTATATGGTGTAAATGACAATAAAAGCTTCTTGACTCTTGACTTGACTTGTTAATGGCTGTGGATGTAGATGTTTCCTGTATATTATTATTATTATTATTATTATTATTATTATTATTATTATTATTATTATTATTTAGCATTGTGCATATTATTTCCAGACTAAACACTTTAAGGTGTCTCACTCTAGATGCGTTGTTGTCATGCAGTCAGTTTATTTTATAGTTCACAGTTTTACCTCCTCGTCTAAATTACTTTATTATGTAGATTCCAGTTGTTTGCGCCCTATGAATGAGTCGGCGCATGCGCAGTGTAAATACTGTATATCCGTTCTGCAGAACAGCGATGTGGGTAGGCGGGGCTTGTTTCCATGGTGTTTCATTTATAAACACACTTCTGACCTATCAGTTCACCTCCAGTTTTAAATCTGAACATTTCAAAATGATTGTTTTATAGTTCTGAAGTTTTTTAGCTTATATATTGCACTTTTTTTTTACACAAGTATAGTGTAGATTATGATTGTACAAACCTTTCTTAGTTAGTTTTACGTTTAGTTTCTTAGGAGAAAATATAAATAATGAGGTGACATACTGATCTGAGGACAGTGTGTACTATGGCAACGTTAATGGGGAAACTGCGTGATCCCAGGGATGGGATTCAATCAAGCAGGAGAGGAGATGATCACAATACACCTTCCTCTGGTTCTGCTGGGAAAGAAGGGAAGAAGAAAAAGAGAAGAAACACGACTAAAGAGAAAAACAAACCCATCTGTGAGTTGAAGAAAAGAGGACATCCAAGCACACCTTCCCATTCTGATGACTCAGGTACCTTCTCATTTATGTTCACTTTTTATTTCTATACAGGACACTTATATAGATATTATAGTTTATTAGAAAGCTTGGAGGCTGATATAAATAACTGAATATGAATTTTGTATAAATGTCACATTTTATGGCGTTCTCAATACATCTAATACATTTAATTTTTGTTAGATTAATTATTTTAAACATGACTTTCAAAGTTAAAGTTTATTAGTTATTTGTTTGTTTGTTTGTTTGTTTGTTTTTGACAAGAAGCACTGTCAATTAACATTTTTAAAATCTCTAATCTGAAAATCTCTATAATACAGATTTTGTGTGAATTATGGAGTAGGATTCCCAGGCAAAAGTAGATGATTTCAGAGCAGTCGAACTCTTGCGCCTTCTTGTTCTAGACTCGTTTCCAATCCTTGATATTGGAAAATGGTAAATAAAAATATGTTTAATTTCCCAGATATATTTTGCATCACATGACATTGTAACATCAACTAATACTACTACTACTACTACTACTACTACTACTACTACTACTATTGCAACTACTTCTACTAATAATAATAATTATTACTATTATTATTATAATAACTGTTGTGACCAGAAGGCTTCATGCTAGTATGGCCACCTTTTAGCTCCGCCCACATTTGTAGGTCTACAATGTTATATTTTAACTTAATTTTCTGTGGATTAATTTGGTTAATCATCCAATTAGCATTTTATTATGTTAGTTACTAACCTCAGAACTGGATATTTTTGGTGTGTAGACCATTCTCAACCAAGATATCTACTATTGCACTATATTATCATATCATATCATATCATATCATATCATATCATATCATATCATATCATATCATATCATATCATATCATATTGTCATTGGTCCTGTGGTGGTGTCTTTCAATTGGTTGATATGGGCAGAGGGGTGCAGAAAATTAGGCGTAGCAACAGATAACAGTAGCGAGCAAGCTGTTATGTGTAGTACAATGTACAATGTAGCTATAATAAGCTTCAACAGTCAATTGATTTTGACTCCCAAGATGCCCTTTGATATCACTGTTTCCTTCTGGTAGTTGTCACACCTTGAATGTAAAGTTTACAAGGTAACACCAAACACAAACCTGGGGGAAAAAAATCCAGGAAAGACTAAATGCTCAGCATTTCAGTGCTACATGTTACACCTCCAGGATATGGGGAAACCTCACTCCTTTATGGCAGTACTGCTGAGAACCAATTGGGCTTGAAGGCAAAGATCACTTACATTTAATCCCATTATGTTTCACCATACAGTGTATAGGTTAGCTCTTTGTGAAAGAAGTTTAAGCTGAAATCCATCTGCCTTGGTTTATTGTTTTGGTGTGCTGCAGAGAAACCCCAGACACAGCAATCAACCAACACTGAGCAGAGCAGTGACCTGAAGCATGCCAAAGGCCAAGGCGAAGAGAAGAGTGCAAGGAAATCCCGTAAAGGCAAAACAAAACAACCGGCAGTGGAGAAAACCCCAGCTTCTGATAAAGAGTATAAAATGGATGCGGCCAGCCAAATACAGGAAAGTCTAAGGTGGGAAGGGGTTCTGGATGATCCGGTTGCTGAAGCAGATCGGCTGGAGGCGTACAAAGCTAACCGGCGCAAACGCTACCTGGCATTCAAACAGACACTTTTAGAAAATGCCAAGGTGGCTTTCAGTTCTGAGTCAGATGGGAGTAAACTTGGTAGAGCATGTAAAGCTGGTTCAGCAACCATTATGTAGAAGTCAGTGTTGGTTTTATTTATGTGTTCTCACTATTTTTTTTTAACATAGCAGAACATATATATATATATACAGTATATATTCTTTTTTTTTGTAGACCATCGATGTAATGTATTCATTGCTTCAAACTGCCTGCCAATTTAGCTATGTCATTATGCTCCTGAAGAAAAACATAAAAACATAAGAGAGAAAGAAAGAGAGCCGTTCAACAAGATGCATTTATCTTTTCAACCAGGCAGACTGCAACCTTCTCAGCGTGATCACATGACTCTAAACACATTACAACTAGTACCCTGGGGCAAAGGGATCACTGTTAGCCATGCCAGTTCATTTGAGTGGGAGACGATCTCATATATTCTCTCTTCCCTGTCTATCACAATTATATATTATGTGACAGAAGATAAATAGCTTTACTCCAGGTGTGTTGGACTACCCGGGGACACAACATGAGCGGAAGTGCTTCAGCAACTGCTTCACACACTTCAGAGAAATCCTTCACATTTCCTGGTTAGTAGCTGTTATGTTATATGATAGAATTGTGTGCTGTGAGGAATTTGCCAAACTAGCGAGAAAAATAAGGGGAAAAGCTATTTTTGGATGGAACATCTACTGGTCTTGGGACTCCTGAAACATCCACCAAGAGTTCTTTTCCATTTGGGAAACAGTAGAATTTTATACATCGTTGAAAATGTACCTCAAATAAACCATCCAATAAACCTCTCATTATAGAAAGCATCTTATAGAAAGATATTTTTCTTATATACTTTCTCATTTTTACATAAAGCACTGCTCCGGTCAATAATATGTTACTTTCTAGACAGGTATTTGGACATCGTCGTCTTCGGCTTGATACCGAACCATCTTTGTTGAGCTTAATGTGTTTTCCTCACGTCTTTGTGGGTTTCCTCCAGGTTCAACAGTTTCCTCTCACCTTCTCGCAGACACCGACGTTTCTAGGTATTACTAAGCGTAGAATTGTGCTCGTGCCCTGTGATGGAGTCTCTGGTCTACAATTCAGGGTGTATTTCTACTTCATAGCATAAACCATGAACATGAACATCATGAAGATGAACGATTGAACAAATGAATGAATGCGTTTGAGGTCATAGCATTATCTCTGAGCTCATTTTAGAATCACTTCAGTTTTAAAAGGTGATTTAGGAATGACGTAGCATCGGAGCCTGTGTGTGCTACACTAGCTAGCACTAGTAAAAATTAGCACTAAACAAAATATGATTCTTCCGGTGATTTTCTTTGTCTGAATTGGAATTCTGGGAATGTCTATGCAAATCAAGATTCTTATATTGAAATCCCACCTGCGTGTCCTTATCTTCGAGCTAGTTTACTAGCCAAATGTTATCAGTAAATACAGTAAAAGCTATAGAGTAGCAGCTAGCAGTTCTTCTACATGCATCGTCCCAACTGTTTTACGTACGGCTCTCTGTTTTTGTGTGACAGTCCCAAGGTATTTATTCATTTATAGTGTACTATCTTCTATACTGAGACTATCCTTAATATTTGCTCAAACATTACTAGAGGCTGCACTTGCATTACTAGAGGCTGCACTCGTTAACGAACATCTCGTCAAAGTATCTCTGTGTCTGCGTCAATTCAAACTCAAATTCAAATAAGCCCTGGTGAGCTCAGAGGTGAGATTTTAATATTCATGAAAACCTTCGAAGACATGAGGACGTCATACCCTGAGCTACACTTACACTACCCAGTTACTCCAGAAGGTATAAGAAGGTGAAGGTGTTCATGGAGTATTGTGGAGTGGAGTATTTGAGCTGTTGTAGCCTCAGCTCAGTCATGTCTAATGATAATCCACTTCACACTATTCCTCTAACAGCACGTCTCTTAAAAGAGAGAAGGAGGGAGATTCTTTGAAGTACAGCCCAAGAGATAGAGGTTTTATACGGTTTATCTTAATTTAATTCAATTCAATTCAAGTTTATTTGTATAGCGCTTTTTACAATAGACATTGTCTCAAAGCAGCTTTACATAAACATAGAACAGAAGGTAAACATAAGGAATAATATAAAGAATTAATATAATAAAAAATTCAAGATTATTATTAGATATATATAGTTCACAATGTGTATGTATTTATCCCCAATGAGCAAGTCTGAGTTGACTCACGCAGCAGTGGCAAGGAAAAACTCCCTTAGATTGGTAAAGGAAGAAACCTTGAGAGGAACCAGACTCAAAGGGGAACCTCATCCTCATATGGGTGACACTGGAGGGTGTGATTACAAATATACAGTCAGACAAGTGTTGTATTGGTGTAAAGATCTCATGGAGTTCAGATCTCTTTAGTATCACAGAGTCCAACTGGAGCTGGTAGATCTGTAGATGTCTCATAAAAAATGTGCAGGTCTGATGTAATAGTGCACAATATTATGGGATGTATTATGTGTACGCCTGACTAAAGAGATGAGTTTTTAATCTACATTTAAACTGTGAAAGTGTGTATGAGCCCCGAACACTATCAGGAAGACTGTTCCAAAAGTTTGGGAGCTAAATCAGAGAATGCTTTAACACCTTTAGTGGACTTAGATATTCTGGGAACTACCAGAAGTCCTGAGTTTTGTGATCTGAGATAGCGTGAAGGATTGTAACGTGTTAGAAGACTAGTTAGATACGTGGGAGCTAAACCTTTAAAAGCCTTGTATGTACAGTAAGTAGCAGCAGCTTGAAATCAATTCTAAACTTAACAGGTAGCCAGTGTAGAGATGATAAAATTGGAGTTATATGATCATACTTTCTTGTCCTAGTGAGAACTCTGGCAGCTGCATTTTGGACTAACTGTAGCCTATTTATTAAAGATGCAGGACAACCACCTAGTAATGCATTACAATAGTCCAGTCTAGAGGTCATGAAAGCGTGAACTAGTTTCTCCTCATCAGAGACAGTGTTTCTGTGTTAACTGTGCTTGCGTGACAAACAGAGATCACACTTAAGTCAACACCTTTTATATAAATACGTATTTCAAGTTCTCACCTCCTGCATGAATCGACGTGTGAGCCATGTTTGTAACTGGATGTTTTTCAGACTTTTAGCTAGTACAAGAGACTGTGCAGGATTTGTTTACACTGTATATCAGTTCATGTTAAAAAAAATAAAAGAAGGAAATTTTATTTCAATATGAAATATAAAAGTGGAAAATTGATTGATCTGTTAAACTCTTTCCTCATGGCTAAATTGCTTGCAGGTTTGTGATACACATTTGCATGTAATAAAAGTTGTATTATATACTGGCTCATTAAACTGAAGCATTGAGAAGAAAAGAAAATTGGTTAAAAATTGAAATTAGTTCATTTCTTTATTTAGTTCATAGTTCATTCTTTAATGCGTGGATTGTAATAATGAGTAGTTCCTCTACTGGACACTAGAGGGCTCTTATCCAAAATGTCAACTTCTCAAGATTTCTTATATATATTTATACTGTATATATATTTATTGTCTCAATAACAAATGATAACAGATAACAAAGTACAATGTCATTTTATTCAAACCTTAAAATAGTAACCTAACATAACTTCTCAAGATTTCTGGTAAAAAAGGATTTGATACGGTGACAAAACATTCCAGGCAAAGATGCACAACTCTAACCTCAGGGAAATAAATGAGATAATACACGTTTTTAAGCATTTCTCGGTATGTATAGTGCTATACATGTACCGTCCATTTTATTAGAAACACCTGCATACCTGCACGTTTATGTAGCAGCAAAATAATTTCACAAAATCATGAAGATACAGGTTACGAGCATCAGTAAATGTTCATATCAAACAAGAGGGAAAAAATGTAGTGCCAAATCTTTTATTTATTTTTTTTTTTTTTTTTGGGTATATCAGAAATTCTAAAGTTTACACAGAAAACAAAAATCATTCAGTACATAGCAGTTTTCCTAAGTTATTTTAAAAAAAATAATAAAATAAAAATACAGGTATGAAAATGCATAGAATTGTGTGTATAACCTCCCTTCAAACTTTACAAACTTTATTCAGAATTACAGATTTTCCGTAGTTATCCTAAAGGTGCTAATTCAATACTGTAATACAGTACTTACATCTAAACTGTGTTAAATGAACCAGGGGTCGACCAGATAGCATTAAAACTGCTATTTATTGATATAACCGCAAAGGAAAAAAGGTGTTTCAGATATAGAAGAAAGCATATCAGATATTGCATCCTGTAACACAAGGTAAAGATTAGAATTGGATTTGAACATGTTTTATTTTTGGGGGAAATTTTTTGTCTTGTTGAAAAGTCTTGTCATTTATTGTAGCGGGTGTTTCTCATAGTTTCCCACACTCTCGTTCTATGTGGTTCCATCACATTTTAAGGTTATAGATATGCCTGTCTATGATCATGAGACAAATTATGTATGCCTGTAGTTTGACCCTTGCTATGTTTTATGATGAATACATTTATTAAGAATAAAGAATTTTACACACTTCTGTGTGTCCTGTCTCTTTTTACTTCACATGACACCTTTCGATATTAAATATATTTATTCATTCATTCATCTTCTACCGCTTATCCGAACTACCTCGGGTCACGGGGAGCCTGTGCCTATCTCAGGCGTCATCGGGCATCAAGGCAGGATACACCCTGGACGGAGTGCCAACCCATCACAGGGCACACACACACTCTCATTCACTCACACAATCACACACTACGGACAATTTTCCAGAGATGCCAATCAACCTACCATGCATGTCTTTGGACCGGGGGAGGAAACTGGAGTACCCGGAGGAAACCCCCAAGGCACGGGGAGAACATCCAAACTCCACACACACAAGGCGGAGGCAGGAATCGAACCCCCAACCCTGGAGGTGTGAGGCGAACGTGCTAACCACTAAGCCACCGTGCCTCCCTATTAAATATATTAAAAGTCATTATTTTCCAATAAATATAGAATTAAACCACATCTATGATTTGCTTTTACCTATCTATCTATCTATCTATCTATCTATCTATCTATCTATCTATCTATCTATCTATCTATCTATCTATCTATCATATATACAGTATATCTAAAAAAAAATATTTAAAGTAAAATATTTAAAAAAAAAAAGAGCATATGAGGAAAATAAATATTTTGGAGTTTACTTTAAAAAAATGTATTTGTGTAAAATAAGCAAATTTTATGATAGTTAGTAATCTAATCTAATATGTTTAAACCTGAGCAGTAAAGGTGCTTTCGAGAGCAACAGACCAGTAGTACAAACTTACTGCACTTATGCACTTATGCACTTATCTGCGATGCACTATATAACTTTTCATTTGACTCACCCTTGTATTCCTATTTACAGATTATTTGTCACATCTATATGTCGTTCTTAAACAAACTTTTTGTTCCAAAAACGTAAAGAATGTTTTGTATTCTGTAGCATTACAATTTTCCTTCACTGGAAATATAAAGCTCGAACCTGTTCCAGCACGACTGTACCCCACACCTCCATCAGTGCCTGACACCTGTGGTTGAATGGTCAAAACCCCCACAGCTATGCTCCAAATCTAATCTAAATCTGGAAAGGCTTCCCACAAGTGTGGAGGTTTTGATAACAGCAAAAATATATAAATATCTGCAATGAGATGCTCAATAAGCACAGATGTGTTTTGGCAGGTGTTGGAGTTTTGACAAACTTTTGGCTATATGGTGTAGAATGATGAATCAAAATCTGGCTATTATGTAGTAGTTGGTAAAGCATTAGGAGTGTATTAAATCTTTTTATTTTATATACGGTGATGTAATTGATGAAGTCGCAGTAGTGACCACTAGGGAGCAGTCTATCCCTGTCCATGGTGCTGAATGAACAGGACAGGGACATCATTTCTAACCCCCCCCCTAAAGAAGTAATCTAATAACAATTTGGGTCTATATTCATCATAGGATCTGCTCTCTAGACTTAATCCTGCTTATCCTTCCGCGAATCAACAGCTGTTCGGCTTGGAAAGTGAAAACCGACTCGACCCAGTTCAGCAGCTTCTTGTACACGGTGAGTTCAGTTCAGATCACATCGGATCACATCGCCCTGGTTTGTGCCTCCAGCTCATTGGCTAAATGAATGTTTGATGTCGGACAGCATGGCAGAGAGCATCTTCCCTGATTAATCTTCCCTGCCCGGGTGGTGATGCAAGAGAGAGCCGTCTTTCACCTTTCATCCTCCTGATCGTGAGTAACATCGGTTACGCGCTTTGTAAAATTACACACAGATGTTCTTCAGATGTTGTAAACGGCCTGATCGATAGATAATTGCACTAGTTCTGGTTGTTGTGTAAACTTTAGATCAACTCGGCTTGCTGCAAAGCGGTGCCGTGTTTGAGATTACATCATCATCATCCACCTCAGTTACGCACTCGCTGTATCCTGCAGCATCGTCAAGCGTGAGAAATGTCAGTTCGGAGGTCTCAACTACGTCAGCATTAAGCTTTCGACCTCAATTCCTTTCACGTGTCTGTCTAAAGAAAGTGGCCTGAGGACAAATAGGTCAGATAGTGATGTTTACTAATGACTGATGTGCTTGCGCACTTCATATTCTTCTCATATCTATAAGCTGGTCCCGGATGTAAACGTTTACGGGAAATTTCACATGGCCTGAGTAGAATAAAGCAACCTGATACCACAAGATACCACATGGGTGAAAGTGTTGCAAACTGATCATGACCAGTTAGTTGCAACCGACTTGAACGTGCATGTAGTTTATGCTATTATATAGGAATTCCCCTTAGAGGATTAATGATGCATTGCACCATGAGACCATCCTGATGATCCAGCTGGTTCTGAGCAGCTGCTATAACACAGGTCAAACTGGTTAAACTGGAAGTCCAACTTTGCCAACTGGTTAGGTATTTTCCAGCTTTGTAATTATAAACTGGCTCCTAATTATCTAATTGGCATAATTTTGTGTTACTTTCTCATAAATTATTGGTCTATGATATACAGTAACAGTCCATAAAAGTTACCAGCTGGCAAAGATATTCCTGTGTTGCTGTGGACAGACTAGCAAGAGTTCTCATCGGGGCAGGATCCAACACTGCCCTGAGGCTAAAAAAAATTAATTTTAATTTTTTTATTGAATGATATAATTTACAATTTTAAAAAATTGTGCTATATTTTTGTTTTCTAATGACAAACATTTTAATTTCTCAGTCGTCTTGTTTAAGAGTTAAATTAAAACTGTAAAGAGTTTAAGCTCTAAAATCTACACACAGCTGTCACATAAGCACAATAAATAAGCCTCTTACATTTAAGGCACTTGTTTCATCCATAAAAATAAAAAACAAAGACTTTACCAGTTATTTTGCATAGAACCCAAAGAGTAAGGTTCATTGCATGGCAGAAGGATGTTTATAATGCATATTATTAATCATATACTCAACAACACTGGATACTGATTTATAAGTACTACTGAATTTGTATCAAAGTAAAGATACTATACTAAAATAAAAAAAATACAATACTATGAGAAAAGATACTGTACTAGAATAAAATATAATGTACTAATATTAAATATACAATAGTAAATTTAAAGATATTATTTTACATTAATCTTTGTTTGAAGCTTGAGACTGTATTATATCTATTTTTATATTTCAGTCAAATAATAGCATGTAGGTTTTGCCAGCAATTCAGAAAAACCCAAGGGTAAGAGCTCTAGACTCGTTGCTCGTACACAGCAAATCGTTCCTTATCCAAACTCTTGCCGCATCTGTGGTTGTTGTGTCTTACACAAAGATCAGAGAATACTCGTTACAGTTCCTCACCACTTCACACTAGCAGGCATAAAATTCCTGCGTCATACAGAAGATTGAAACCAGGACTGACTGGTTTGCTTGATCATAGATCCTTATTGTCAAATACATACAGTATATTTACACATATCTGTATTTTGTCCTTTTTTCGCTCGATTTAGGACACGTGTTGTGTCCATGGATACCAGCACCCTCAGCCAACAGGTAGAGAGCATCGAGCGAAACATCAAATTCTTGCAAAAGGAGCATCAGGTCCTATTGACTGGCCTGCGACTGGAGATCCGTCATCTGAAGAAGAGATGTAACGGTCTGTCACGTTCACTTGTATCACTCACTGTCTGTAAGCTGACTGGGTCTGCTTTAACTAAAATAGAAATGCTGCACGAAGATATGGATGTAGTTTGGAGGGTGTTAAATGAACGAATGAATTTTCTAATCTCTCTTCATAGATCTGAGTTGTGAACTGAGCAAAAGTTCTCCTGCGAGAAACAGAGACGGTAATGGAGCTATTTTAACAACCCTACATATACACATCTACCTATCTATCTATCTATCTATCTATCTATCTATCTATCTATCTATCTATCTATCTATCTATCTATCTATCTATCTATCTATCATTTTTTGGGCAATGTTATTATTAATATTTCAATAACAATATGTTTATTACGTTTTCAAACACTGCAGTTATACAACTCTCTGTGTTAATCAGACATAGCAGCTGAGGAGGAATTACTGCAGGCTCGGTTATTACAGACAGAGCATCATCTCACCGAACAGGTGTGCTATCAAGGGGAGCTAAAAGCCAAGCTCCGGCACAAGGGGGAGCAAGCGAGTGCTCTGCAGGTGCGACTGCGCGATGAGGAGCGGCGCTTTTTAGAGGAGCTAAAAAGACGCAGCCATAAGATCACGGCACTTAGCCGTGATCTCCGGAAGCAGACCGACATCGCTGCCCAGCTCACGTTCCAACTCCACTCAGCACGTTTCAGCCTCTATCATCAAGCAGAGGAAGAAGGTGAGGAAGAGGAAGGTGAAAGAGACGGGAAGGTAAGAAAAGGAAAAATTGTGTGCACCAAAAAAATGAAGCAGAATTATGTCATGAGGTTGATTGGTATTTAGTCATTCTGTGAATTTTACAGGGTCCGGGCTGTTTGTCAAGTTCTCCGCAGGTCTCAACAGCCAGAGCAGAAGCCAGACATCGTAACCACTGTTCAGCAAGATTGAGAAGGTCAGAGCGAGTTAGGGAATGTGTGCCACAGGAGCGGGTACTGAGGCCAGAGAAGCCCCGCCCAATGCCTGACCCTGCCCTATTCCTGTATCCCTTCCCACAGAGGCTCCTCCCACCACACATATCACTGGGAGGGCACTGTAGGGAAGGCGATTCACAAAGGCGGATGGGTAGACTACGGACCCGAGCAGTGAGAGAGGATACCGGACCAGAGACTACAGATTTATAGTGCAACAGTGAGATAAAGCCTGATCAGTTACACTTTAGTTCAGTTGCATAGTCTTCTACTGGTTTAACCAACTGATAAAGCTCATATGGAACAACCTAGCAAATTATTTCTTACCGCACCTTTTCTTACACATTTGAGCAGTGGCGGTTCTCGCACAGGGGCAGGTATGGCTGGGCTCTAACATTTATATCGCCAAATCTTAATCTACACAGTCATCAATCACAGCTCCATGCATTTTGAAATACAAATCACCTCTTTTGAGTGTCTAATGATTTTCTCCATTCAGCTCTACAGAGTATTTATTGCACCTACCGGTCAAAATGGGAACTGCACCAAACATTAAAAGAAGCCTGGTGGGGCTGGAATCACGCTGCCCCATGATTAACATATCAGCAAGTGAAGGAGGAGCAGCGGGCAGGACAGTTAATGACAGGGTTGCCAGGGTTATAGTTTTTAAATCAAATTTGAGCAGTCTTGTTTCATACTTATAATCAGAGTCTAATAAACTTCGGTTCGGGAAGTTTATTAGACTCTGATTATAAGTATGAAACAATACTACTCAAATCACGAATGTATGAGCAGAATGATGACCTTGTTCACCACAGAAAAAAAAAGTAAAACAAAATTCTTGTCCCTCTATTATGGAATAGTTTGTTTGGTTTTGTTGGTGTCTCTGGGATGGATTATTCTTTCCCCGAAACCTGGCAACCCTGATTAATGATAATAGCTCTTTGAGAAACTGATCTATTACAGTATATGGAACACAGTTAAAGTTATAAATAGACCGTATGCTGGATCACTGTAGTGACCGTGTTGTTAAATTTTACCTGCTTCTTAACTGATAAAAATTCACTCGATAGTAGCCTATAGCATGAGTCAAGTGTGATAGCCTCTCAACATCATTGTGCCTGAGGTTCTGTCGTATTTAACATAGTACTGCAACACCGAAATCTACGATCACCAGCTGCTGACGTATTTGATATCTATCAGGACGATCAGGGTGGATCACTTGTCCTTTTTCTAGTAGAATGATGTTTAACCGCTAAAAAATGTAAGTGCAAAAATACACTACATACAGTATTAAGTAGTCAATGCTCTCTTAAAAGCTTTTATCTGTACAGTGTTCTTGACCTGCAGTTAATGAAGTAGTAGAAGGTCTTTCACTCTCTCTTTCACAATCTCTCTCTCTCTCTTTCTCTCTCTCTCTCACTCTCTATCTATCTATCTCTCTCTTTCACTCTCTCTCTCTATCTCTCTCTCTCTCTCTCTCTCTCTCTCTCTCTTTTTCACTCTCTATCTATCTCTCTCTCTTTCACTCTCTCTTTCACTCTCTCTCTCTCTCTCTCTCTCTCTCTCTCTCTCTCTCTCTCTCTCTCTCTCTCTCTCTCTCTCTCTCTCTCTCTCTCTCTCTCTCTCTCTCTTTCACTCTCTATATCTCTCTCTCTTTCTCTCTCTCTCTCTCTCTTTCACACACTCTCTCTCTCTTTCACTCTCTCACTCTCTCTCTTTCTCTCTCTCATGATCTCTCTCTCTCTTTCACTCTCACTTTCTCTCTCTCTCTCTCTCTCTCTCTCTCTCTCTCTCTCTCTCTCTCTCTCTCTCTCTCTCTCTATCTCTCTATCTATCTCTCTCTCTTTCACTCTATCTCTCTCTCTTTCACTCTCTCTTTCACTCTCTCTCTCACTCTCTATCTCTCTCTCTCTTTCACTCTCACTTTCTCTCTCACTCTCTATCTCTCTCTCTCTCTCTTTCACTCTCTCTTTCACTCTCTCTCTCCCTCTCTCTCTCCATCTCTCTCTCTCTCTCTCTCTCTCTCTCTCTCTCTCTCTCTCTCTCTCTCTCTCTCTCTCTCTCTCTCTCTCTCTCTCTCTCTCTCTCTCTCTCTCTCTCTCTCTCTCTCTCTCTCTCTCTCTCTCCCTCTCTCTCTCACTCTCAGGCTGGTATCTTTTGTGAGTCTTGAGTCGAATTGTCTGTAATTAACACCTAAAGAAAACCTGAATCAGTTCTGTAGATCTGTAAAACTGTTGGCAGTAACAGAATTCAACACAAACACTACAAAGTTCCAAATGTTACATTTTTGTTAGTTTTTTTTAGATGAACAAACTACTGAGCAGTTAGCAAACAACGATGTACAAAAAACAGAATCGATGTATAAGACACACGAATAAAAAGATTCATATTTATGTTACCAATGTGGTTTAAGTGGCTCTTATTTTTGTCTTATTTTGTCAAAAAACATTTTATTACATTAAAAAAAGCACGGATAGTTTCTGCTTCAGTAACGGTGGATGACATCATCCTGGAACCGCCTTAAAGTTTGCAGTGAGCACCGGCCTCATCAGTAACAGAGACAGCATTGCTACGTTTGCAGTTTAAAAAGAAATTGCTGCTGTTGTGTTTTTCTTTTCCATCTATGGATTTATTGCCTATAATAAAGATTTCTTTGAACTAGAACAGCAGCTGAACCCCAGGAATCTTCACCCAACTTCAGTGCCTGATATCACTAATGCTCTTGTGGCTGAATGAACACAAATCCCTACAGCCACGCTCCATTATCGAGTGCAAAGTCTTCCCAGAAGAGGAGAGTGGAGCTTATTATAACAGGAAAAATGGGAATAAATCGGGAATGAAATGCTCAAAAAGCATATCATTCATTCATTCATTCATTCATTCATCTTCTACCGCTTATCCGAACTACCTCGGGTCACGGGGAGCCTGTGCCTATCTCAGGCGTCATCGGGCATCAAGGCAGGATACACCCTGGACGGAGTGCCAACCCATCGCAGGGCACACACACACACACACTCATTCACTCACACAATACGGACAATTTTCCAGAGATGCCAATCAACCTACCATGCATGTCTTTGGACCGGGGGAGGAAACCGGAGTACCCGGAGGAAACCCCCGAGGCACGGGGAGAACATGCAAACTCCACACACACAAGGCGGAGGCGGAATCGGACCCCCAACCCTGGAGGTGTGAGGCAAACATGCTAACCACTAAGCCACCGTGCCCCCTCAAAAAGCATATCAAATAAGCTATAATACTAGACCCTATTAGGATATTAGGACCCTAATTGCTTTAATACAGCTTTATTAATTTGTTTGTTAGATATTACTTGGTTAATATTACATTATGATCAATTATGTATTAGTTAAAATGTTGAGTTTTTTTAGATGGACTGGTTTTGTAAATAAAAGAATAAAACCAGTCCATCTAAAAAACTCAACATTTTAACTGCTGAAGACCTTCTGCTGATTTTCTTCTAAATACAATTCTCCATTATTATTGTTTATTATTGCTAAGTATTTGATTTCTAATAGTAGACTTTAAATATTGACCTGCATAAATCAAGCACCATTCTTATTTATAATTGATCATAGAAACTTCCATTTAAAGTATCTTGTACTGTTGCATCAATATCAGTAGCTAAATGGAGCTTAAACAAATGACATCGTTCTCAGATGATCATTTATTCATTAGTTACAGCTTCATTAGTTACAGCGTGTGAAAGAGAAGGATGTACATACATATTCATGCAGAGAGAGAGAGAGAGAGAGAGAGAGAGAGAGAGAGAGAGAGAGACAGAAATTTACAGACACACAAAGCTCTTTTTTTTTTTTAACCTTGCCGGGGTCTACCACAGCATTCTGCTGATACTGCAGCACCCTGCCATAGCAACTGCTCTGGAGCAGCAGTCAATTCATTAGGGATAGAAAGGAGGTGTGTCTTACACGGTCCTACACAGTCTCCTTCTCCCTGATAAGCACCGTGTACAAGCAGAACCCTACTGAAGCTATTTATATGGATGACCTGAGCGCACAAGCAGGTACACGTGATGCGTACACTGAACCGGATCCAGGAAGCTGTCGTACGTTCTGATCATTTATTGGACGGCTGTTGCTTATGTAAAAAGCTGAAAAGATGAGTTAAGAGAAGTGGGCTACAGCAAAGGGGCTCCAGTCTGACTCCTCCTCCCTGTGAAAACTGTGTGTATGAAGGAGGGGTGCTGCAAAAGAGAAGGACACACACTCACACACATACAAACACACACAATGAAGGGCAGAAGAGGATACAAGAATAGGTTGTGTAATCTGTCCTGGGAAAAAGGAGAAATGGATGATGCTTTGCTTTCTCATGCTTTTATGGATATTTGTGGAGAGTTAAGAGAAGAGCAAATACGCAAAAGGTAAGAAGCGGTGCATTTTTTATAGCGTCGTTCAGATGGATGAGGTTCACCAAGCCGAAAGACGACGAACTTTAAAAACCTGTGATGGTGTTGGTCTATAACAAATATAGACAAATAAAATTTTCAAAAGTGTACATTACTAACTTCTTAAATTCTGACTGACATTATTATGCCTGTTTCATATTTAGGTTTTGGTTATTTTATGTCTTTCTTTTCACAGTATTGTGGTGCACAACTTCTGATTCTCATATCTACAAATCAAGGAGCACACAGCTGTCCGGTCTGCTATGACCGTACTTGCAGGTGTTTACTGTCGTGTACAGAAATCTATTTTCATGCACGTCAGACTTGCTGAAAGGTGATGGCTTGTTGATCGCTTCTCCGTCAGCATGGGAAACGTACTCAGATGCTGTTTCGTTCGTTTGTTCTGGAATAAGGACATTCCTGTTCAAATCGAAGAACAATCCCCACTCTTGTCAAGAGAGAACAGTGACGTCGAAAGCCGCTCGCCGTCGAGGTCTGACATGCTGTCGTCTCCTGTCCTGGATCAGGACCACCTCCTTTACCCAGATATAGTCCTTAGCAGTAGTCATCTGGTAGCTAACCTGGATAGAGATAACTTACCACAGCAGTCAGAGCTTGTTAAAAGTGTAAATGAAGAATACCAGGAAGGTTTTGAAGAAGAAGGAATGACAAGCACAAGAATCAGTCAACAGGAGTTTCACTGTTCGGACAGAACTCAGCTATGCACTACTGAGAACGAGTGGCCGTTACTGTCTTCCTTACACTCATGGCCATCTGAACAATCAGATGCTGCAAATTTGGCTTCTCAGACACTGATCCATACACACGGACAGGGAACCAGATATTGGCAGGCTTCCCCGTGTCAAGGAGTGCAGTTATTAGGACAGGGAAGCCATGGAAGCCACCAGATCATTTTTTCAGAGCCCAAATCTGCTGTCGCAAAAAGATCTCCACAGACTGAGCTTGAGATCATTCAAGTTGATGAGGGTGAGGACAAAGAAGAAGATGAGGACAAAGAAGAAGCTCAACTTGAAAACGGTACAGAACAAATGGAGCTAAACCTGGTACGCAGTGACCAGAATGTAGCACAACTGGGACAGGACATTGCACTGAGAGCAAAATATGTTCGCTCCAGTCTAGCAGAGTGTGAGAAAAGTGGTGTAGGTTCTGATGAAGAAGAAGTTGGAGAACATTATCCAATACAGTCAGGACAAACAGAAGCACAATACAGACCAATCATAGCACAGACAGATGAAGTAAATCATGAAACTGTTATTCTAATTAGTCAAAATGGAGAACACAAAGAACCAAGCTTTGTGGTTAGACTACAGACGAACCCGGATATAAGGAACCAAGAAGAACTCACACAAACCCAACATTTTATACTGGATCTGGACTCCATTCAGACAGAGGGGGACGTTACAGAGATGACCCAGATAGCTAAGACTTTAGCACGGAAAGAACAGCACATATCTGAGAATGAGAATGAGTTTGCACCAAACAAGCAAAGTGTAGCAGAGTTAAGATCTGAGGAACAGGACAGGAAGACATCTGAAGATCTAAACCAAGGATCAAAGAAGAATGAACGATTTACGCTGTTTGTAGTTGATAAACTGTTCCTGGCCACCCCAGATATCACAGGTATGTGTTCAGTGATTTCATTAATTAAAAATTAAATAGACACCAATGGATGTACAGGAAATGTATCTCATAATGTATTCTACAATGTATTTGGGTTAGCATAATAAAAAAAAAGACATTACATCATCCTTGTACATTATCTACGTACAGTATGTTATTATCATACTGTAGTTTCCAGTACAGTGTAGTGAGCAAATAGAATATTATTATGTTGGCCACATGCACCAGATTCAGATATGTTGTAGACCCTGGTCTGAAGTTTGTTTCTATTACTTTTCTAAGCGATCCGAGTACCGGTACTTCCGGTACCGGGTCTCAAAGTGGCCTTTTTTTCCCATAGACTCGCATTATAAATTTTGGAGGTTTATAACTCGGCAAGCTTTCGAACTATCTACACCAAACTCGGCCAGCTCCTTTAGGGTGATACTCTGAACAAAGGTTTAAACTGGTGTACAGACTGGCCTTTCGGTTGTGCCGCAGCCCCGCCCCCAATATATGCTAAATCAAAAAACTTTTTACAACATTGACATGTGACATATCAAAACACTCAGAACAATGAGGGGAACTTCCTCACGTGTATTCTAATGACGTCACGTTATGTCAAGTGAAAATAAAAATTTTGCACAACATAGGCATGTGATATATCAAAACACTTAGCCCAATGTGGGGAACTTCCTCAAGAGTATTCAGATTACATCACATGCTCGTCTCTACTTACCTCAAAATGTTTTGGCACCCTATCTTTCTGTCCACTTGCTTCCAAAAGTAACACTAACCCTTATGTCCACACGCCTCCAAAAAGCACCAGCCTTTGCAAATACTTGCCAACAAGCCAACATCAAAGTTTGTCACAATGAACTTTACAAATCTAATTACTTCTTACAAAGCAAATATTTGCATCACAGTATTTCATTTTGTATGAAATTGTATTGTATTGCATTGTTTTTTGTATGTACATTTTTGTAATTGCCTGTATGAGTGATTGTTCACTTTATACTGTTCCTTCTGTTTATATAAGGACCAAGTCCAAATAATATCCTTAACGACCAAACAGAGCTAAACGAGCTCAACAGGTACATTGACAAAGAATTCCAAGAGGATCCTGATTCTGTAGATGCAGGCCCCTCTGAGGACATGGGGATCACAATCAGGATCCAAGCCCCTGGGATTGAGCCCACTGACTTCCAGGTAAATTGCTTTTCTTGAATAGAAAGTGACATATGTACCGGACATGTGGTTCTATCACTGTGACATGGCTATTTTATAAAATGGGTTCATGGTACATTTACGGCATTTAGCAGATACCCTTATTCAGAGTGACTTTTACTTCAATTTATACAACTGAGCAATTGTAGGTTAAGGGCCTTGTCCAGGGGCCCAGCAGTGGCAGCTTGGTGGACCTGAGATTTGAAATCATGACCTTCTGCTCAGTAGTCCAATGCCTTAACCACTAGGCTACCACATCCCGTGTGGTTCTCCACTCATAACACATATAAATGTTTAACCTACCATTCAACTTCCTTTCATTCCACATTAAAGTACAATGCAGTGTACAATGTAATCACTCACTCTCTCACTCATTTTCTACCACTTATCCGAACTACCTCGGGTCACGGGGAGCCTGTGCCTATCTCAGGCGTCATCGGGCATCAAGGCAGGATACACCCTGGACGGAGTGCCATCCCATCGCAGGGCACACACACACACTCTCATTCACTCACGCAATCACACACTATGGACAATTTTCCAGAGATGCCAATCAACCTACCATGCATGTCTTTGGACCGGGGGAGGAAACCGGAGTACCCGGAGGAAACCCCCGAGGCACGGGGAGAACATGCAAACTCCACACACACAAGGCGGAGGCGGGAATCGAACCCCCAACCCTGAAGTTGTGAGCGCCCCCCCCCCCCCCCCTCCTTGAGTAAGGCCCTTAAACCTCCCTGTTTATGGGATGCTGTATCATGACTGATCGTGTGCTGAGACCCACACCTCCAAAGATGGGATATGTGAAAAAAGAATTTCACTGTGCTGTAATGTACATGTGGCAAAAATAAAGGCTTCTATTCTAGTAGCTACTGATGAAACTATTAAAATTAATACGTGGATTCGGTATTTCATAACAACTGGTCTGTTTCTTCATGCTCCATTGCTTCAATTGCAATGTGTAAAACCTCCCCCACCCCCTGTATTTGGTGGATCATTTAGCTTGAATTTTAATTATACCACTTTAATACCAGTCTACAATATATATCCAGTGCTGTTGCAGTGCTGAGCTTTGGATTTACACTCCACAACGAAAGTACTATGTTGGTCTGGAATGAAATGAAGTATCACATCAGTAGAACTGGATCTTGGATCCCTGTTTCCTCTCACATATGAAGTCTTATAAAGTGGGCACTAAATGTTTTGTTCTTCAATGTGCCATGTATTTTAGGCATCACCATTAGCAATGGTGCAGGAAATCAAGCAAGTGTTAATGGACCGTGAGGAGACCTGCCACCGTACATGTTTCTCCCTGCAGTTAGATAGAAACACACTGGATAACTTCAGTAATCTGAAATCTATCACTGGCCTACAAGAGGGGTCACTTCTGAAGATAGTGGAGGGTAAGACTCTAGCTGGAAAAGTGGAAGATTTATAAATAAGCAATTAAGGCAATAGGTTCGCATTTTCTTTGGTTTAAGATGACGTTTTTGTATATGACTTTTGCACTATTTTCAGAGCCGTATACAGTTCGCGAAGTTCGTTTACATCTTCGTCACTTCAGAGACCTTCTAAATAGCTTGGATCCCACGGATGCCTATAACGGCATAGAAGGAAGCTCTCTGTCCTTCCTTAGGTTCTTCACTGAAGAACGTGTTGAAGGTAAGATGCAATAGATAATAACACTTATGACCAATAATCCAGATTCTCATGATCTATAATCGTTTTCAGTAAAAGATATAGCAAGAAAAAATGCAAAAGAGCTCCAGCAGTTTTCCCGATCTCAAACTATTCCCGATTTTATTCTTTTGGCTATGATTTATGTCTTAAATTTACAGAGAACAGCAAATTCAAAAAACGAGGTGAAGAACTAAAGCAATTCAACTGTAGCCCTCCTGAGTATATTCTACCAGGGACGAAAGAATGTTTACTGGGACCCCTGCAACCTCAAAGTGAGAATTTGAAGGTAAGCTAGAGGCAGATGTTCTCTAAGGAGATAGCAAAATATATTACACCTTTCTGGGCACAGCAAGTAATGCTGATGGTTTGATCCTGAGCTCAGTTGAATGTCTATGTAGTGTTTCTGTGGTGCATGTTTCCTCAGAGAGCCAGTCATGTAGTCCTCTAGCAGGAGGTTGGGTATGCCCCATGGTGGTTGGGTATGCTAAATTGCCCAGTGTTGTAATGTAACGGAGTACAAATACTTCGTTACTGTACTTAAGTAGAAATGTCACGTATCTGTACTTTACTTCGCTATTTAAATTTATGTCAACTTTTACTTTTACTCCACTACATTTCCTAGATAAAATGTACACTTTTACTCCGCTATATTTCCACTAAGCGTCTTCGTTACTCGTTACTACAAAATAAAATCAGAAGAAATGTGTGCGACTGCAATAAGCTAGGTTTGGCGAATCACTGCTCCTAGATTGCATTACGCTCCGCACGCTCTACGGAGAAGCACAGGTACGCGCAGCGAGCACGCGCAGTCAGAGCTGCAGGCGTTTATCTATAACGTTAATCAGCGGAAAGTCGCAAAGACGGCAACCAAAAGCAGTGAAATGTCACTATTCTTATTACCAGAGTTGATAGCACAAAAAATATTAATACAAACAATCCATTCAATACTAAATAAAAATAACATTTATTGATTTGGTCTTTGTCTTGTGAATATTTATTTATTAATGACTGCATTCATTGGACACACTGTTTGTAGAGAACGCACACATACATGAACTGATCTGATTCGAGACTGGCATCATTACATCATGCATAAAAGTTTGGTGTCCACTTTTGCCATTAAATAATACCATAACTTTTGGCTTACTATGTAGTCATATAATATATAATATAAAACTCTTCTTGTTTTAAATTCTCACTGAGGGCTAAAACCCCCTAAAGATGAAACCCTAGACCCGCCCCTGCTCTTATGCCTACCGAAAATCACTGAAATTTTACTTTTTACTTTTACTTCAAATACTTAAGTACATTAAATATCAGAAATTTACTTTTGATACTTAAGTACAGTAAATATCAGATACTTTAAGACTTTTACTTGAGTAATATTCTAAAAGGTAACTTTCACTTCTACCAAAGTCTTTTTCTAGTACGATACTTGTACTTTTTCTCAAGTACTGCTTTCTAGTACTTTATACAACACTGAAATTGCCCCATGGTGAACATTTGTGCATGTTTCCTTGCAGTTGACTGGTATCCAACTTAGAGCGTATTAATGGCTGCAGAACCACCAGAACCCCGGCTGGGGTAGAGATTCAGATTCAGTATACACTCCATGTTAACGTTGGATTAAGTGTGCTCTGTTTACTTTTGTTAATAGCCCATCAAATGCCTGAAGGTGCTGATGACCAGCAGCTGGAACCCTCCTCCAGGAAACAGAAAAATACACGGTGATCTGTTGTATCTCAATGTACTTACCATGGAGGACAGACAGTTCAGTGTTACAGCATCAATGAGAGGCTTTTATCTGAATCAGTGAGTAAATCAATAACATTAACATGGTTATAATGCTGAACCTCATTTAGGAAAACAATTAAAGCCGTGTCATGTTGCTTTGTGGTTTTTCTCTTTTTTCTAGGTCTACCACATATATATTTAACCCAAAGCCAGAAAATCCCAGTATGCTTAGTCATTCTTTAGTGGATCTCCTGAGCCAAATCAGTCCAGTTTTTAAAAAGAACTTTAGTCTTCTACTGAAGAGAAGGTAAATGTAGTACATACAGTACATTAGTATGTTGAGGCTGCTTTGTAAGTAATTTCTTGTAATTTCTTGCCTTGTCTTGTGTATGATAATGCGCTCCCCAGAACATCAACACATCCCTTTGAGAGAATAGGTACTCCACTTCAGGTGTTTAGCTGGACTGCTCCAGCTCTCGACCACTCTATGGACTGTGTTCGAGCTGAAGATGCCAGCTTTTCCCAGCTGGACTATGAAGGACACATGCCTGGACAGGTACAACTCTGTCATTTATTTAGGTCTGACCCTTCCAGCTTTAACCCAAAGCTGGAAGGTTCTAGTATGTTTAGTATGTTTATTATTCCTTCTTTAGGGAGAACCACCTAAGATCTTATGGAACTTTCATCCAAGAACATGGCATAATTGTAAAGTGTTGTTAGAGATAGAATGTAATAATTTGGAATCGATTAAGGCTTTTACCATTATGTTCCAAGACATGATGGAAAGACTTATTACTAGATTTCACAGTCTGCAATTGATTTGTTAATGTATCGTATGCTAACCTCAGGTTTGTGACTGGAACGAGGAGCTTCAGAGCACTAGAGAGCTACCACGTCAGAGCCTCAAAGATCGTCTGCTGAGAGACAGAGCAATCTTTAAGGTGAGGCAGTCATTCTTCAGGTGTCCCTCTCACATCTTCTTCATTCTCATATACCTCAATATGACAGCAAAGAGGTTCACTGAAAAGTTAACAAAGGAGAGGGAAAATTTTTAATTATGCTGATAATTAAACTTGAAAAATGAAGTATTTTAAAAACACTTTCGTCATGAAACTCCTCAGGCTAACAGTGACTTTGTGACTACTGCTACACGTGGTGCTATGGCAGTGATTGATGGCAACGTGATGCCTATTAACCCGAGTGATGAAGCACGCAATCATATGTACGTGTGGAATAACATCTTCTTCAGCTTTGGCTTAGATGGCCATGAACACTATGAGGAGCTAGGTGGGGAGGCTGCAGCCCATGTCGCCTCAGCCATTGACCTGAATGGTGTGAGAGCTTACAGTGCGGTGGATGCAGATGGCTTGTACCTGCTTGGTACCGTACTGGTGGATTATCGAGGTTACCGCATCACTGCACAGTCTATTGTCCCAGGAATTCTTGAACGTGGCCAGGAGCAGAGTGTGATCTATGGTTCCACTGACTTTGGAAAGACTGTTGTTTCTAATGAACAGTAAGTTGGTTCTCTGAAATACTTTTGGATTAAAAAAAGTCATAAACTCTGTGTAATTTAAAGTCAGAGATTGTTTGGGTTCTGAATTATTCGATTGTTGGCTACATGCAAAATCTCTAACCATCCCAAGGTTCCTGAAGCTACTGGACAAACCCAGCAAGCATCTGAGAGTGCAGCGACACTTTGTCCTTAACAAAGATGACTCTGTTGTAGAGTTGTGTTCCTCTGTGGAATGCAAAGGCATCATGGGTAACGATGGACGTCACTACATACTTGACCTTCTGTTCACATTTCCACCTGACCTCAATTTCCTGCCTGTGGAAGGGGAAGAGCTTAACACCGAGTGCCAGCGACTCGGCTTCCCGCTTCAACACCCACATCGTCTGGTCTGTCTGAGACAAGAGCTAATCGAGGCATTTGTGAAGTATAGGTCAATATATTTTTCAGAAATATTTCTAAAAATAATTATGTACTGTATGTACTGTACCAGCAATTTACAAGCTTTAATTAGTGCATTTCTGAACATTTGTTTCTGTAGATGTCATTTATATAAGAATACAGCATCTCAAGGCTTGGATCAAGAAAGCAGCAGCATCAAAGTGGGTGGATCTCCTCACAGTTCAGAAGCAGCTGCTTTGCAACCGATGCCAGATGTCTACAACAAGGGTGTAGATGTTGGCACTCCTGACAAGAACGATTCCTCCTCTCAGACTACGCATTCGTCTGCTTTTGATATTCAGTTCAACCCTGACATTTTTTCACCAGGTACGTGGCTTAGTGAATAGTTACTGGTGATCAATTCTGATTTGCCTGTGATTTACCAGTTCAATCACAAGCAACAATGGTGGTAAAACTTTATAGTATTTTTCAATAACTCGTAGATAATTATGCAGGGACTAAACAATTGTCACGTTTTCAAAGAAACACCGCAAAAAAGGCACAAATAGAGGATAACATTCCTTTTATTTATACACAATTAACACAACGTAACACTATCACAATACGAAGTAAACCAAACACGAGTACTCGGAAACAAAACGCAACAACGACTCGATGAAGACGGATACAAAAGGGCAGGTATAAATAGGGCAATGCATTAGGTATAATGAGAACCAGGTGACAACACACCTGGGGAAACACATGACGTTAATCAAACTGTAGCAAAACAACTGCCCACTAGTGGTCAGGCAGGGAATTGTAACAATAGTTCCTAATGGTAAAAGTGATTGAGAGTCATTCCCATTATCTGCTAATGAATCCTATGTAACAATGCCATAAATAATAAGAAAGTAAACTAGTATCAAGAATAAAATGTCAGCTCATGGCTACCTTCTCATGTTCCACAAGGTAGTTAGAATTATTAGCTCCCCTGAATGTGAATAAGCCACCAGACCACAGTGTAAAACCTGAGGATGTTAAATGAGGATGCACCTCATTAGCCTCACTAAAAGGAATGAACTAAATAATTATGTTGGCTTTCTAGAAGCCAACATTCTGTTTTTCTATTTAAGCTAATTTATTCATTAAAATGCATGTTTATGTTAAGTTATGTTAGCCTTTTTTTTTTTTAATAATGACTAGCATTACTTTCCAGCAGCTAACATAAATTAGCTAAACTGCAAACTAGGTTGAAGTCTAGCTAATGATAAATATTGTTTTTTTTTTTACATGAGCTTTTCCTTCTGATTAATTAATTAAGAAACTCAGAGCATCTGTCATGAACATGAATATCAATGCTCACTAAAGCATAATTATTTCTTATTAATAAGTAATAATAATTATTCATAATAAATCCTAATTCCTAATCATTTTTAATTCCTAGAGAAAGAGAAACACTTCAGTATTTATTCCTTTTTAGTCCCCACATCTAAGGTATTGGGAACTAGATTTGTAAAGTTCGTCACGACAAACTTTGATGTTGGCTTTGACGAGGCAAGTATTCGCAAAGGCCGGTGTTTTTTGGAGGTGAGTGGACATAAGGGTCAGTGTTACTTTTGGAGGCAAGTGGACAGAAAGTTAGGGTGCCAAAACATTTGGAGGCAAGTGGAGACGAGCATGTGACGTCATCCGAATACTCCTGAGGGAGTTCCCCTCATTGGGCTGAGTGTTTTGATATGTCACATGCCCATGTTGTGCAAAATATTTTGGGGGCCGCGGGACAACCGAAAGGCCAGTCGGTACACCGATTTAAACATTTGTTCAGAGTATCACCCTAAAGGAGCTGGCCGAGTTTGGTGTAGATAGTTCAAAAGCTTGCCAAGTTATAAACCTCCAAAGTTTATAATGGGAGTCTATGGGAAAAAAGACCACTTTGAGACCCAGTACCGGAAGTACCGGTACTCGGATCGCTTAGAAAAGTAATAGCAACAAACTTCAGACCAGCATCTACAAGATATCTGAAAGCCCTAGGCCGCATTAAATTTTATACATTTTTGTCTAAGCTTAAATAGGAAAACAGAATGTTGGCTTCTACAAAGCTACATAATAATATGAAGAAGATATTAGTTTGCCTTATTGACAGTTTAGGAATAACGTATCCTTATTCATATTCTAGGTGTACGCTTTCCGAAGGAATGTTCACAGGATATCCAGGAACAGAAACAACTATTAAAGGATGCTGCATCCTTCCTTGTCTCAAACCGAGTCCCTGACTTAGTGAGTGTGTTTTCTTTGCTCCGTGTATCGTTGTCACTTTCGTAATTACCTCCAGAAACCAATAACCACCATTTTGTGAGCGTGTAGATTAAGAGCTGTGCCGATCATACCACAATGCCGACGGACGGTTTTACCTTAACCGAGGCTCTCCATCAACATGGCATCAATATCCGGTACCTGGGAACAGTACTGGAGTTTATTGAGAAGAGTCCTCAGAAAAGCAAACTGGACCATGTTTATGTGAGTGCTACAGTAGAGTGTTATTATAGATTCTGATGGATTTTTTCTAGAAATCTTTCACTCTTAAATACTTACTGTACAAACTGACAGTCACGTGTGTGTTGATTATTTTTTGTAGAGAATTGCTTTAAGTGAGCTGATCACTAGATGCACAAAGCATATTTTTAGGACATATTTAATAGTAAGTATTTATTTTTTTTAATCACTTTCAATCTTGATATCCCAAATGTTCGCAACTCTACCGATGTATCTTTATGTTTTAACACCTTTCGTTGTTATAGCTGGCATCATGATCTTTTCACATTTGCATATTTTGCAACCAGGCTGTGGAGTCATCTTCCCTGTCTGTCTCAGTCAGCCATTTCCTCAACTGCTTCCTCAGCTCCCCATCTGATGTTCTGGTGACCCAGCAGTTGGACAGACTGTCATCCAAACGAAGGAGTCGGCGGAGGCGGAGCCGGGGATCAGTGAGCGGAGAAGTGACAGCTGTGGGAGGGGCATGGGCCAGTCTGACCTCTAATGAACTCTGGAGAAACATACAGGCCGCGGCACGGGAGTATTATCACTACTGCTTGCCGTGGTGAGGGCTTAATATTATTCAGTACTAACGTCAAATTAGAGGTTGAAACCATATGCAGGACGTATATATAGAAAAGACAACGCAGCTCCGTTAAAGCTGAGTCAGTGAAAGCATATTTTGCAGAACAGTCGCAATAGAATTAGTGGTGCGTTATTGGTCAAGCACTCTGAGTGTGAGGGATGGCATACTCTCTCTCTCTCTCTCTCTCTCTCTCTCTCTCTCTTTCTCTCACTCCTGTCAATCTCAGTGATATGAGCCAATCATGGGCATCTCTCATACTGTAGGCTCATGTATGTGGAATAGGAAATTAGATGACTTGAACTGTTTCAGATGAATGATGTATGATAGCTGAAGAAGGTTTCGAAAGATGAATCTTAACATGATGACCAAATTAGAGAGAAAGAATATAGAAATAATTCATAAAATTACTGTTAAAACACCTGTTGTGAAATATACAGATGTAAATACACTGTATATTAATATCATCGGGGGCACGGTGTCTTAGTGGTTAGCACGTTCGCCTCACACCTCCAGGGTTGAGGGTTCGATTCCCGCCACCGCCTTGTGTGTGTGGAGTTTGCATGTTCTCCCCGTGCCTCGGGGGTTTCCTCCGGGTACTCCGGTTTCCTCCCCCGGGCCAAAGACATACATGGTAGGTTTATTGGCATCTCTGGAAAAATTGTCCGTAGTGTGTGATTGCGTGAGTGAATGAGAGTGTGTGTGTGTGTGTGCCCTGCGATGGGTTGGCACTCCGTCCAGGGTGTATCCTGCCTTGATGCCCGATGACGCCTGAGATGACGCACAGGCTCCCCGTGACCCGAGGTAGTTCGGATAAGCGGTAGAAAATGAATGAATGAATGAATGAATATCATCAGAATGAATAATGCAGATTTAAAAGAGCGATACTGTATAATTTAGACATTGTAAGTATATTTAAGTTAAATTTCCTGAGTATTAGGAGTTTTGAAGCAACTATAAATTCAACCCACACATATTGCACTGAGGAACGAATCGGACATTCTGCGAATGGAATCTGATCCTGGATTTCAATAAGTACGCTCTCACCTTCACTTTTATATACATGGCTGTTTCCATTACTGTTTCCTGTAATGTAGAATTCACATCTGAATTAAACCTGATGTTTCATCTGTGTCTGGCAGTGACAGTATAGAGCAGGCGGTGGACAAATATGGTTTACAAAGGATCACCCTGCTTAGAGAGATCGCCATCAAAACCGGCATCCAGGTAATCAAACACAGGTTCGGCTATCAGCAGTGCATTCTCTTTTTTATGTTTTATGTTTTATGTTAAAACTGATCTGCTTCCCAATGCTCTCTGACCTTCTCCACCACCCCAAACACCAACATCCACTGTTTAGCTTCTTATCCGAGACTATCAGTTTGATGTCAAGAACAAGCCGGTGTTCACAGAGGAGGACATCCTGAACATTTTCCCCATAATAAAGCACGTCGTACCGAAGGCTAACGATGGTATTTATCTTCTACACTGCGGCCAGGCCAGCATCCAGCAAGGTAAACACAGGAATCGTATTACATTTAGTAGCTACAAAATACAGTATGTGATGCAGGAAAATTAACTGTTGTTGGATATCGACGGATGGCTGGTTAACTAGAAAAAGAGTCAAAAAGAGATTGGAAAGCTGTGAAAGATTACAATGCCTGACCTGTCATTTTTTCTCACTTATGTGAAAGCATGAGACATGTCATTATTTAAAGTGGTCAGTCAATGTTTTTATCCAATCACGGTTGTTGATGTAAAAAAAAATGTAAGTACGCCCAGTATTCCCTTTACCCAGGGATTGCTAGGACCCAGGGAAACTATTTCAAATGTGAAAAGCCCTAATATGTGATATCGATTCATCTCAAAACTTGCTTTATTATTGAATGAATGAATGAATACACAATAAGGATGACTTCATTTATTCTTTTCAATGATTTTCAAGGACGGCTAAAAGAAGGCTGTGAGCTAATCAGCCAGGCCATGGGCCTGTTCACTAATGTTTATGGAGCTCTGCACCAGGACGTCTGTGTCTGTCTGCGTCTGCTGGGACGCATTTACTACATACTCGGGGACTACGCTGAGGTGCGGGTCTTGTGCTCTTTATCGTTCCACTTAGAGCTTAAAGCTTAGGTGTGCATTTGTACAATTTTAACATCTCAACATTCACTATAGATGAATTAACCCATTCGAGTTGTTTATGTGTTTTATGTTAGGCACTGAGTCACCAGCAGAAAGCTGTACTGATCAGCGAGAGAGTACTGGGAATAGACCATCCGAACACTATACAGGAATATGTGAGTGTTAAGTATATAGTCTCTCTCTCTCTCTCTCATTTTCTACCGCTTATCTGAACTACCTCGGGTCACGGGGAGCCTGTGCCTATCTCAGGCGTCATCGGGCATCAAGGCAGGATACACACTGGACGGAGTGCCAACCCATCGCACACACACTCTCATTCACTCACGCAATCACACACTACGGACAATTTTCCAGAGATGCCAATCAACCTACCATGCATGTCTTTGGACCGGGGGAGGAAACCGGTGTACCCGGAGGAAACCCCCGAGGCACGGGGAGAACATGCAAACTCCACACACACAAGGCGGAGGCGGGAAGCGAACCCCCAACCCTGGAGGTGTGAGGCCAACGTGCTAACCACTAAGCCACCGTGCCCCCTGTGTTAAGTATATAGTTTTAAAGTTAATTTAGGAAACTTACTGATAAAATAAACAGAACAGGATTTAATGAATGACTGGTTGATTTATCACAGTGATAAATGAATAGTTTATGGCTGAAAGTGTGTAAAGTCTGTTATATTGTATTTGTTTGCATTTGCTGAAAACGACATTCAGGGTTTAGTTTCCTGTTTCTGTTATAATAACCTCCAGTCTTCTAAGAAGGCTTTCTGCTAGATATTGGCATGTGGCTGGGGGGGATTTGTGTTCACGTAGTCACAAGAGCATTAGTGAGAGCAGGCAGTGATGTCAGCCAAGGAGGACTTGGGATGTCAAGTTTTCCTGTTCATTCCAAAGGTGTTCAGTACAGTATGTGTTTATGGCTCTTGTGCCTGTGTTCTTCGACTTCATTGTCGTGCTGGGACCAGTTTAAGCCTTTTAGTTCCATTGAAGAGAAATTCTAATGCTGCAGCAAACAAAGACATTCGGTACATTCTGTGCTTCCAGCTGTGTAGTTAACAGTTTGGGGAAGAACCACATTGGTTTATTAATATGTGTCTACAAACCATTGGCTATAAAGTTTATAGAGAGGTATCTATAACTTCTGTTTCTCTCTTCATTTTTAGAAACACCTAGGTCTTTATTGCTTTGCTGGTGGACAGACATCCACAGCACTGCGATTGCTATATCGTGCCCGTTACCTCATGCTCCTGGTGTGTGGAGAAGATCACCCAGAAATGGCTCTACTGGATGTAAGTAAATCCAAACTGCTTGCAGGTGTTCTTCTCTATCCATGCAAAAAAATCCCAGACACTATGGAATCAAATTGATTGTATGTACTGAAGTACTGAAACATCATAATATACACCCAATTATTTACTGGATAAAATGTCATTGCTCAAGTGGTTAAGGCTCTGGGTTGATGGTTCGAAGATTCAGGGTTCAAGCTGTAACTGTTGGGCCCTTGAGCAAGGCCCTTAATCCTTACTGCTCCAGTGGTGCTGTATCATGTCTGACCCTGTGCTCTGACCCCAACCTCTAAAATTGGGATATGCGAAGAAAGAATTTCTCTGTGCTGTGATGTAGATGTGACAACATAAAGGCTTTTTAACCTATTTAAACTATTTTAAACTATATATTATACTTAATTAACAAAAATCCAATCCTATTCCAGATTTTATTACAGAGATTCCCAAACGAGGGGTTATGACTCTATATGTCACAAATTTCTTTACAAATCAACCTCTGCTAGTTCCTAAATGAATGAATGAATGAATGACCATAATCAAGTAGTAACACAAGCAGCACAGTTTATAGTTTTATTTTATTTTATTATACTTCTTTTTAATTGCTATCCTATTGGATTAAAAGTTAAAGTTCTAACTTCACTCACTCACTCACTCATTTTCTATCGCTTATCCGAAGTATTCTCGGGTCACGGGGAGTCTGTGCCTAACTCAGGCATCATTGGGCATCAAGGCAGGATACACCCTGAATGGAGTGCCAACCCATCGCAGGGCACACACACACTCTCATTCACTCACACAATACGGACAATTTTCCAGAGATGCCAATCAACCTACCATGCATGTCTTTGGACCGGGGGAGGAAACCGGAGTACCCGGAGGAAACCCCCAAGGCACGGGGAGAACATGCAAACTCCACACACACAAGGCGGAGGCGGGAATCGAACCCCCAACCCTGGAGGTGTTTGGCGAACGTGCTAACCACTAAGCCACCATGCCCCAAGTTCTAACTTGCTAACAATAATATACTAACATTATAACACACTGTAACACCTTTACTTCATGCACAGATGATTTATTGCTATTATGATTTCACACAAAGCTTTCATGTAAATCTGCCTACTCATTGCCGGAGTATAGCTAGTTCTCACTGTTAGCTTAGCTTTATTTTTAATGTACCCTGTTTTTTTTTTTGTCTGTTCAGAGTAAGATTGGTCTTGTGCTGCATAGCGTTATGCAGTGTGATCTCGCGCTTAAATTTCTGGAGAACGCCCTGGCTTTGACTTCCAAGTATCAGGGATCTACCTCACTTAAAATGGCACAAGGGTGAGGACGAAACCAAGAAAAACCTTAGCAAATAAAGTTAACCAAATAGCCCAATCTTCCAGAAGATAGTATGAATTATTCTCCTGATTCACTCTGATTCATTCTATAATTCTGCTCTGTAGACATCACTTGTTGGCAAAGGTGTATGAGAGTAAAGGGGAGTTTCGCTTGGCGCTGAGACATGAAAAGGAGCGCTATGTGATTTACCGGAGCCAGGTGAATTCCTAACTTCACACAACAGACAGTTTTTAATATATTTGAACAAAAACCAATGAACTTTGGGATACTTTATTTTTAGTATCAATTAAACACAAAATGAAATTCATGCAGTGGGATATGTTTTTTAATTTTTTTTAATATATATATTTCTGATTTGCATAGCATATGACATAATATTGACCACTGTCATGTAAAATTTAGATTTTTAGGTCAAAGGTTAAATGTTGTGTGTTTTACTAATTTCATCTCATTTCTGAATGTATTTTTCTTATACTCGGCTGAGCGATAAAATTATACTCGGCAGAGTCCTGACTGTTGCCTTCCACAGGTTGGAGAAACACATGAAAAGACACAGGAGAGCTCTGAGTACCTGAAGCACCTCACGAACCAGGCTGTGATTCTACAAAGAACTATGAACATGATATACAAAAGCCGTTCTGGCTCCAGTATTACTCCTCTAACCGTGAGTACCAAAGCGTATATGTGTATGTAAAGTGTGTCATGAATCAGCCTGAACTTGTTTTAACGTTCTCTTAACCGTAGCTTGCCACTCCAAGTCGGTTCTGGATCGTGGAGCAGCTAAATCTTGTTACCGGTATTGTCCTTATCCCACTCAGGTAAGCTCTGTATATCTTTTTTTCAACAATCAACTTCTGAAATCAACATTTATCTAATTTCTATTCTGTTTTTTTTTTTTCTGTTTAACACTGAATTCTTTCTCATTTTCCTTCAAGCAACAAAGATCTTGAAACTCTTAGGGATAACACCCGAAAAACATCTGCTTAAATGCGTTTTTATCAGTCACACGTGATTATCAGCTCCACCTATTGTCATGGAGGACGAATATTTAGTATTGCACACACACACACTAGAGTATATGCATTAATATAAATCAGCATGATGTCAATAATTAAATTGGGCGTTTTTAATTCATGAAGGAAAATGAGGAACCAGGAAGGGATACCGGAGAATCATCATCCACTGACACACCGACATGTGATGACCAGAGATCCTGGTTCTTGACTCACAGCAAAATGTGCCTGCAAAATAAACCTGGATTTTTTTTTTTTTCGTAATCTAATCTAATTAATAATGAATGTCAACCTTTATGTCTTCTCAGTGATATAACTGCATATGATAATGTATGCATTATTTTGTATCTTCAGTCATAAGAATGAGCGTTGTATTGGGAATAAAGCTACTCAGGTGGATGCTGTTGCATGTAACTGTCTGTTTTTGGGGAATGGGATTGATGCTGCTGCTTCCTGCATTGTGCCAAATACTATGTGGAAAAGAAATATATATTTAAAAAATATATAAATAAAGTTAGATGCATTTGAATCAATCACTCTGTTGTGGTAAATGTGATGTTGACAGTAATATTATGCTGACTGCAAATTCACTGTGACTGCACTTTGGGTAACAAAGTGTGTGTGTGTGTATGTGTGTTTGTGTGTATTTGTGGGTGTGTGGTTTTATGAATGTACTGCCAACAACATACAACACAGCATATTATAGAAAGCGCTGTGGATCACTGATGATGATGATGATGATGATGATGATGATGATGATTAGTGGTAGTAGTTGTAGTATTTTCACATCAAATGTTGCAACATGAAATAAAAGTCAGGAAGTTGAATTTGTTTCATGTCACTGGTGAGTTTAAAAACAGACATTATAACACAACCTATTTGCACACTGCTGAGTCTGGTTACTGTGATGTTCTCCTCAAGCCGAGAGCTTCGGTTAATGTTAACATCAAACATCACAATATAAAAAAATCTCAGAGAGCTTAGTGACTTTTCATGGTGTCAGATGTTCCCTGAAGTGACCTGAAGTCTCCTTGGATGTTCATAAACAGTCTGGAGTTTACACAGATGATTGCAAAAACCAAAAAACAGTTTTAAGAGAGATCAGGGGTGAATGGTCAGACTTGATCAAGCTAATAGGAAGTCTACAGTAACTAATAAAACCACTCTTTAAAACCATGGTGAGCAGAAAAGCATCTGGATCATCTGGAGAAACCCTGGAGGTGGATAAGCTGCACAGACCATGTCAGGAACCAAGGACATGAACAAGCATTTAAAATTAATATTGGTTATTAAGGTGATTTTCTCACAACTCTGTTAAATCATAGCAATTTTAGTGTTATTGTCAACTATCAAATGGCTGAAGTGAATTAAAAAACATATTGCACTGTATATATCATATCTGAGTCTGAGTCATATATAGAATAGATGATTCATGAATCAAAAACATATTGCACTGTATATATCATATCTGAGTCTGAGTCATATATAGAATAGATGATTCATGAATCAAAAACATATTGCACTGTATATATCATATCTGAGTCTGAGTCATATATAGAATAGATGATTCATGAATCAAAAACATATTGCACTGTATATATCATATCTGAGTCTGAGTTGTATATAGTATAGATTATTCATGAATCGAAAACATATTGCACAGAATCAGAATCAGGTTTATTGGCCAAGTGTTTTGACACACAAGGAATTTGGTTCCAGGTGTTTGTGACTCTCAAAAGTACAGACATAAATAACACTATAATATGCAAGATAATACAGACTATACATTTATTCTATATATGATTCATGAATCATAAACATATTGCACTGTATGTATCATATCTGAGTCTGAGTCATATATAGTATAAATGATTCATGATTCAAAAATATACTGATAGGCTCATTGATTAAACCTCATAAACCAGCCACTGGGTGTGCGTTAAAATGTGAATTTACTTATATTTAAAGTTGCATTAGCAATTCAAGCTAGTTCTGACTGAGAAATGAAGGACTGAGATTTGTAAAGCAGGGAATCTTAAACACGGGCGCGCCCCCGATAACAGTATGTGTTGGTCTGTGCGCGCGTGCTCGTGTGGTCGCGCGTGCACGTCGTCCGTAGGCGAATGCGGCGCAGAGCTCGAGGAGAAGAAACAGGGCTGATGAACCGGCGGAGTCGGAAGTGACTTTGTTTGTTGTGGAGCTCAGTCTTAATCCGTGAACGTTTTTGCTGCACTGTCAACGAAATACGTTTAATACAGAAAGGTAAGAAATGTTCGGTTTTCTATATTTGACTGGATTTTACACGGAAAAGCGTCTGTTTAAAAAAAAAAAAAAAAAGAAAAAGCTGCCTATGTGGCTTCAAAAATGTGCGCCGTCTCTCAGTGCTGTGGATCTCAAAATGGCGGACGGGCAGCGACAGCAAAATATATATATATATATATAAATATAAATAACAGGGCGTCAGGGCTGTAAAAACACAAACACACAAATCTGTCGTGTGTATTTTACTTTGGTGATCTGTTAATGTCGACGAGAAAACATTTATTCAGGTAATTTATACGTACTTTACAGAGTGAAGGCCAACCGGCGACATTGGTTAATCGTGTTAGCTCTAATTGGCTAGCTAGCTAGCTCTGTAATGATACTTATTATTATTATTATTGTTGTTGTTTTGATTATTAGAGGATATGCGCTTGGAGATGTTTGATTATTTTTGGTTGCGGTTGCTATGTGACATTTTGTCACGTCCTCGTAGAGGTTTGTGTGTTTAGCGTTAGCTTGGGTGTTGCCTGTGGTGATGTTTTTGAGGTGGGTCTATATTTGGTACCCGATGCTAACATGCTAGCTGTGAAGTTCACCTAGCAAGGGCGTAGAAGTAACGGTTAGATCGGTCTTTAATAGCGTTCACACACACATCTAAGCTTTTTATTTCGCCTCACCTTAGAACCAAGGGGATAATTATGAACTTGTAAAGGTTGTGAAAGTTATTTGAAATGGTCAGTAAATCACGCCAAAAGGTGCTTAACGTTAGCTTGAATGTCTGTACGGCTAAGTGAGTGAGATCATCATAACTAGCCTGTTGGTAAACATCTTCTAATGTTGTGCTTTTATTAATTAGTAATAATAAAGCTTAAAAAACATTTCTTATGTCCGAGTCGCCCTTACAAATGATCTTAAAAATGGGTTACATCTTGTGTTTACAATTTAGATCACGGTCATTTCTCAATTCTATACTTATTCCTGTCTCTGTGTCTGTTTATTTTAGTAAAATGGACTAAATGTGTCGTAAAAAATGTTTAAGTTTTTACTGTCATGTTTAGAACATGTCATGTTCCCACAAACCCCATGTTGACCAGTGCACTTTCACTTTAACCAGGCCAGATATAGGTCTTGTCTTATAAAGTGATGTAAGACTGTATCTGGTGATTTATATCTCTTTATTGACTTTTTATTTCCTCTTCTCCCAGTTCAGCGAGTGAACTGTCTAACAGAAATGATATACAAAATAATTTTTCCCCCCACGCTGGAAGCCGACGTTCGGTTTTTCAGACACGCTGCCGTGTTGGTTGGAATATATTAAGATCTGTTTCTGCTGCACTACTGATTAAATTTTGTACGGCTGCTTGGTTACGTTCCTTTGCACGTTATTTAATTCTCTCTTTATCCGTTTGGCCCTGCAGGAATACGTGTTTAAAAATCTACACAACTTTTCCACGATGAGCTTGGTGTATCTCGCACAATGACGCCAGGTCTAATCTCCTCACAACAGTCTGGGCACTTTGTAGTGCAGCAAATCAGAAGCGTGTCTCTAAGAATGAAATTCTTACTCTGAAAAATTGCACGTGTCAGGGTTTTTCTATTCTCTGTAAGTTTTGGAATAGTTATGGTGAGGAGAGACGGTGAGGTGCACTCAGCATCTTTAGCTTCCTGGGGTCTTTAATCTTCATACCTGGCATTACCCATTGGAAGCTGTGTCTAAATTGGATAGATAAGCCTGCCTTTACACGTATATACACACACACAATTTACTGGTGTAATCATATTTTCAAGGGCATGCAGCATAGTAGCGTATGATTGTATCAAAGAAATGCCATCCATGTTGTTTGAACCTGATATTTAAATTTATATCAATATTTCACTCATCTTCCTGCATCTGTACCACCAATTAATTCGTTTTTAAGAAGTTTCTTTGATGTCGACATCATAAACATGGGCTTAACTTTCCTTGTACTGTAATGCGATCTTAGGCTTGTGCTTTATTGATTTTTCCCTCTTGTTCTTTTCTTCTCTCACAATTTTTGAGGGATTATCAACTATTGATACCAGAACTGATGTATAAAATCAATAAATAAATAAGGAAGCATTTGCACCATTTTAAATTGAAGGAGAGGCCGGATTAATAATTTCCTAACTGTACAGTCTATTGGCAGGTTTGATAATATAATTTGATTTAAACATCGCAGTGTAAAGTCATGATTACGTCATTATATCACACAAGCCAAATGTGACCCTGTTTTGCGTATGGACTGAGAATATGACGACTTCTAGATTCCTTGATATCATTTGTGGTCGGGTTTTGTCTCACAATCTAGTGCTGGCTGTCCGGATGTCAACTTAAACTCCGAACATCATGACGTGTAACTTGTTATTCAGGTGCCCTAGGATTATAAAATTCAGTGGAAGTTGTACCCATGATGATAAAAGGAAAATCTTTGTTTTATCTACATGCTTGTTTCTGTTTAAATGTGCCTCCTGTTAGTCATTTGAAAGACGAACAAATGTCGAACCCACAACATAATTATCAAATCTTTTTTTTTTCCAGATATCAATAGATGAAGTGATGTTTCTGAGAAGTTAAAACTGTTAGTGTGGCATGTCTACACAGGTCTAACCTGCATATCATCCTAGATAAGGAGGTGAAGCCAGTATTTGCCAGCGTACAGGCAAAGTTCACAGCCATAAAGGTTTATAACCGTTGGAGCTCTGCGTGCCTGATGGCCGTTTTAATAACGTTCAGACACTTGACATTCTCATAAATAATAAAAACAAAGCATGTTTGATTATTGCCTGTAGAAGTGTCTTAGGTTTTAACAGAGATTTGTCTCTCTTTATTTTTTTTTTAAAGCTTCTAGTTTTTCTCCACAGTGTCGTCCCTTGACCTGTAATTTGGTTGGGATGTTAGACTTGGTACATGCTGTTTCGCAGATCAGCTCTTATGACCAACCTTTGAATTATGGCTCGGACTATCGTACGCCATAAGACGCTGATTCGACACTTCTTGCTACTTGAGATGTCTGTAGCTTATATGTCTGAGGTTTGTTTTTGTCCGTAAAACGACACATTCTATACGCAGGTCCACATGACTCCGTCTGCCGCACCAATCCAGATGAAATATTTTCACCTCCATCACCGCTATTCTAGACATCATCCTCCAGATTAGAGAGAAGGATATTTGCAGGCTCCTTAGACTCAAGGGATTACAAAGGCATAACCCTTTCCCCATCCGATCCCACCTTACCTCTGGTCTTGATCAACTCGAGGACTGGATTAGACGTAGAGATTTAAGGCCTTGAACATTTTTGGTAGTAACGTGTGTCTCAAGCAATCCATACACCTTGCATTATACATGCATCTTTATTCACTTTATTATTTCTGATGTGATTTTAAACATCGTCTTCTGCTGTATTTGTTTGTCATGTATTCTGCTAAGACGATCTGAACGAATAAACGAATGAGAGCTGATACGATGAGCACCCAGGACACATGTTAATTTTACACAAGAACATGGCCAAAGCTTCCTTTTCTGCCTCCAGTTTGGACGCTTCTGAAGGTGGTGTTGGGGTTGTAGCACAGGGGCCCTACTTAGGTCCATAGGTCCTTGCAGTGATCTTGGCACAGTGAAAGTGTTCGCTGTAAATATATAGTCTTGGCTTAATCTCGGAATTAAACTAGTTTACAGATTAGCGTAATTTTCGTTTAGTGCAAGTATAAGATAAGATGTTAACCTATTTTTCTTTCTTGTTCTGTGTAGATGAAAGGAAAAACACAGTGTTGAAAATTTTCTGTGAGGTGAGCGACGCCAGACCCGGAGCGAGCGTCCGTCCTGCCGTCCGTCTGTCCTTCAAAGAGCTGCTGAGCACGCTGAGGATTGTCTACAAGCTCCCTGCCTGGGGCAGAGACAGCGCCCCTGTACACCTGCCATAATGGTGCTGTCACAGAGGCAACGAGATGAGCTGTGAGTTCACCATTTTTTTATTTATTCATTTTAAAAAATACTGGCAACAAGGAAAGCCTGAAAACACATCGTGCTCCTCAAATACCTGGAAGCGGGGAGTACGGTATGCAACAGGATAAACAAATTGGTTGCTAATAATCCAAATGTCCTTAGAGAAATTTTGAAACCTTTTCAACTGATCGTACTGATGCATAAATTAAGTAGTGTAGTCTCTATGCTCTGACTAATTAAAGTAAATCTCTGTGAATAACACAAATGATCCCTGCTCAGTCATTTACAGCTTTTAGCTTCGTCTTGCTTAGTGTCTTTCTGTGCATTCGGATGCTTTATTTGAGACCTAGTTAGCTTTAATATTTTATAAAGGACTACCAATGCGGGTCTTAGGTTGATCGGTGCCTGACCGTTATTCATACTTGAGCTAGGAAAACAAAACCCTAGCACACAAACTAGCCATAAATGATTTGCTTTTCGGTTTTAGACCAAGGCCTTTTTTTTTCTTTTCATACTTCACATACTTTCCATTCTTAGCCTATTCGTGACACTTTTCAGGGCGGGGATCGTAATCACAGGTTTGTTTTGCAATCTAATGTTACTGGATTCATTCATTTGTTGTTATTATTATTTTATTTTGTCCAGCTCACAAATGGTGAACAGTATTTTTTTTTTTGGACGCGCACTGTGCTAACGTGCAGAATCGCCCGCAAACGAGGAGTCGATCTTGTTCGAGAAGCAGCCTTTTAGCCTTTACAGCCTTTTAGCCTTGTGTTTTTCATGACTGTCTGTCAGTCTGTTTATCATGTGCCAGTTTATACACAATCAGAATTCCATCTCCTCCACCGATCATAACTCTTTTCTTGGCATCATGCAATTTGAAACAAGAAGTAAATTATGTTGAACCAATCATGTTGCTTCCCCAAAGTTTGGTTCAGAGAACCAGGGATCTGATCTCTGGGGCTTGGAAACAGCTTTCATACTTCACTGAGCGTATTGAACTCTTGGTGTAATTGGTTTTGAGTCTAAGGAAAAGAATTCACCAAGTCTGAAAGCGATATAACCACCCAGAATGTAATAATAACTATTATCCTACAGAATGGCCATCCTGTCATGGGCTTGAATTGTTAGGACTGGTTTTTAGGTTAAATATGCGAGACAAGATTCCAAATGAATTTTTTTTTTTTTTTTTACTGTATTTTTGTTGTGCATTATTTTCATATAGAAGCATTGTCTAGAGTGTCTTATTCCTCTTATAGCACAGCAAACTTAGATTTGTCTCTCGCTCTCTCTGTCTCTCTTTCTGTCTGTCTGTCTCTCTCTTTCTGTCTCTCTCTTGCTCTCTCTTTCTCTCTCTCTTTCTGTCTGTCTCTCTCTCTGTCTCTCTCTCTCGCTCTCTCTTTCTGTCTGTCTCTCTCTCTCTCTCTCTTTCTTGCTCTCTCTCTTTCTCTCTTTGTCTGTCTGTCTGTCTCTCTCTCTCTCTCTCTCTGTCTCTCTTTCTGTCTCTCTCTCTTTCTCTCTCTCTGTCTCTCTCTCGCTCTGTGTCTTTCTCTCTCTCTCTCTCTCTCTCTCTCTCTCTCACACTTTCTTTGTCTCTCTCTGTCTGTCTGTCTCTCTTTCTTTTTTTTCCATTTACCAACACCGCTTGTCATTTTACTGAGAAACCAGAAAACAAACTCCTATACTTACAATAAAGAACAATAAATGCCACCACAACAAATTTAAGATTTAATTTTGTTAACAAAGTTTTTTAAACATACATGTCCCTGCGCAATAGCTGCTACTTTAGAAACAGTACCTTAAGTGTGCGTTTATGTCGGAAAAACCTTTAGCAACGCTGTTGTGTACAGAAATAGCACGCTTTCTGGCTTCAAGCATTCAACAACACAGTGCTGTAAAGTATGTAAAAAAAAAAAATAATAATAATAATAATTAAAAAAACTGCTCTTGACATTATGGATAATTTAATTACGCTACCTAAAACACTACCTTACTCTCACCAGAGCCACACTTAACCAAAACCAGGGTGAAAGAAGGTTAAGCAGTGGTTCTAAAGTCACCGACTAAATTTAGCCCCATGCGCAGCTCATAAAATATTCAGCACCATCTCAAGACTTTTGGAAGTCCATTTACATAATAATGAAGCACTGGAAAGACTCCGATTGTCTGTATGTCCATCTGCTCGCTTTTCCATGTCAGCTGGTTTCCATGTCAGCCGGTCAGCGTTTTTGTTTCTTTATTTATTTTGCATAAACTACAATCGAGTTTATTCGTACTCGACCAAAAATCCGGGTCTAAATCAGTAAGGAGTCTTTTTCTCAGTAGAATCGATGGCATTGCATTTAGACACAATAGTCATATAATGTAACATCTCACATATCACCACGTCATCGTTGGTTGTAAACTTAACGGAAGCCTTCATCCTTTCAGAAACCGAGCGATAGCGGATTACCTCCGATCAAATGGCTACGAAGAGGCGTATTCTGTTTTTAAGAAGGAAGCCGAGTTAGATATGGTGAGATTATTTCACATACTTTTCCAAAAATAAAAACAAAGCTCGGTCCAGGTTTTATCGCGTGCCGTCAATCTCCATGAACGTAATTACCGCATCGTCTTGTTTCCCGATTCCCGGCTACAGAATGAAGAACTAGACAAGAAGTATGCAGGCCTTTTGGAAAAGAAATGGACCTCGGTCATTAGATTACAAAAGAAGGTCAGTACACCTACAGCAGGTTAGTCTGGTTTGTCAGTATATTATGTTGTAGGTGTAAGCTCTTATCATATGTATTATTTAAGCATAAATATTTGTTATTATACCAACGTTTTATGATACTCAGGTTCCCGTGTCATTGAATTTCAAAAGTTCCCCGTCTTATATTACTTGTCAAGGTAATGGAGCTGGAGTCCAAGCTTAACGAAGCTAAAGAGGAAATCACTTTAGGAGGGCCTATGGGGCAGAAGAGGGACCCCAAAGAGTGGATCCCTCGCCCCCCGGAGAAATACGCGCTCAGCGGACACAGGAGTCCTGTCACGCGTGTCATCTTTCATCCCATCTTCAGCGTCATGGTGTCCGCTTCAGAAGACGCCACAATTAAGGTACATCACAAAAGACATCGATGCTTTTTACAGATTTTTAACGAAGGAGCCTAAGTATAAGTATAGGGAGCTTCTAGGAGAGTAGAACATGTTTATATGTTGCAACGCCAAAGCCCGTGTGTTATCCAAAGAACATGCGCTTTGTGTTTTATGCTGACTCACTGGCTGTCTCTATGGAGACCGTCACGATGCACCGGTTACCCAGAGCAACAGCGCAGCATGCAGTTCTCTGGGAATCAGATGCACCTTAGCAACTCTCCATTTTGATCAGGCTTCTTCACCTTCCTGTCGTCTTTTAGAAGGTTGCTGACATTTCACAGGAAGCTACAGAATTGACAGCCTGACCTTTTTAACACTTTGATGCAGGAATCTGACATGCTTTCTTAAGCCGAATGTCGGATGATGATGTAGGGGAACAGCAGCTGGTGAATAAGTCTAAAACAAACGCGTTATCTGTAGCGTATGGATATTTATTTGTGTCCCAGATGCTTACATGATTTCAGAGATGTCAATGACTACAGTGCAAAGTTCACGAGGGGGCGTGGTGAAGTTTCAACATGGTGTGAATTACAAGAAGCCAAAATATGTCTTTCACTTGTTTTGCCAACATGTATTTCCATCTGCACTTCAGCATTTGGTTAACCCTATGACCCTAAACGTAATTAATAAAGAAAAAGACGAAATGCCAGAAAGTTGCTACTATTAGACACTTAAGGTGTGTGTGTGTATGTGTCTCTGTGTATGTATGCGTGTGTGTAGGTGTGGGACTATGAAACAGGAGACTTTGAGAGAACTCTGAAGGGTCATACAGACTCAGTGCAGGACATCTCCTTTGATCAGTCTGGAAAGCTGCTTGCCTCCTGCTCAGCAGACATGACCATCAAACTCTGGGACTTCCAGGGCTTTGAGTGCATCAGGACCATGCACGGTGAGCAAACCACACAAATAAATGCCTCTGCTGGTCAAGGGTTTGCCAAGATACCAAACAGGCTATCTACTCCTTTTGAAAGCTGTCCGGATCATTTTTAGCATCTACCATCTGAAAGGTGTTTAAATCCTTCAGTATTAGCTCTGAAAAAAAAAAAAAGATATATATGGGAAAGAGATGGAGTTTGTTTTGAGGCAGAAAAGATCCCAGAAAGAAAACAAACGGTATTAATAAACGTGCATAGATGAAAGTGCTCCCCGTTTAGTTCACAGCTGATAATTACTGATAATCACTCGCAACCTAAATATAGCATTTTGCTGATTCATAATCTGGAAACAGTGATGTTTTGACACACTAACCAGTGATAAATGTTTTATTCTACACACTACAAGACTGCATGCTCAGACACCTAAAGCAAAGCATGTATATTAAGGGCAGCTTATAATCCTGTTACTCTTTCTGCAATCCCTCTTTTCGTAGGACACGACCACAACGTGTCCTCAGTAGCCATCATGCCGAATGGTGACCATATTGTATCTGCATCGAGGGATAAAACGATGAAAATGTGGGAGGTGGCCACTGGGTGAGTAGAGAAGGCTTTTGTCTGTTGATCAGACTTGTGACAACGAGATGGTGTGTGTGTGTGTGTGTGTGTGTGCAGGAAAAGGATCTGCACATTTCTTCACTGTAAAGAAGGTTAAAGGTTGTTAATACACTTATTAGTGAATCAGGGTGAAATTTGGTAATTTGGTTTTATTTATTTTTTTCACTGCACATAACTGAACAAAAGAAACAAAGCTGGTTGGAAAATGTGTAGGACTGAGAACATATGCATAAAAATAAGTTAATTCTTTAGTCCTGTTCAGATTGGATTCGTTTATCATTTTTTTAAACATTTTCTCAGTAATAGGCCTCTCGCATCCAGGAGGCAGTAACATTACTACAGGAGGAGCGAGTTCTGTTTTCTTCAGATGTTTGCGTCACACGGTCGTATCGTTACACTCCGTTCAGGACACGGTGTCCGAGTTGTCAGAGCTCTAAAGTAGAGTAGCAAAGAGAGACCGGCTCTTATTACAGCTTGGGGCTAGCCAGGGTTTCAGCAACAGTTTGAAAATACAATGAAACACAAAGTATAGGAGGATTGTAACGTGTTTAATATCTTGTAAGGGTCACTGATAAGCGTGCTGTGAGACATAAGCATGGCATGTAGCAGCGGTCTTTTTTTTTTTTTTTTTTTTCCCTCTCAACACGAAGCAACATCTCTACTGAAAATTACACGTGTATCTGGATGGGACTAATGTGATCAGTCCACCACTGAATTTGGTGAACAGCGGCAGTTAATAGCCTGTAATTTTTTCAGCGGCGGCTGAAGAAATAGTTCACAAACGTTCACTGAGGAGCAGATGGAAATGGTGACACAAGCCTTCACTCAGAACTTTTAGAAATCATTCAGATCACCACAGCATGATGAACATAGAGCTAGCTCTTGGTACATTACGAACAAATATTTGGTGTCGGTTGCATTTTGTTTTACTCCTTTTTTTTTTTGTTTTGTTTTATTGGTCCATATCCATGCCAGAGTACTGTAGCTGTATTGATTAGAGTAAAATCTAAAGACGTTTTCTGTGCGCGTGTAGTTACTGCGTGAAGACGTTTACGGGACACCGGGAATGGGTGAGGATGGTGAGGCCCAATCAGGACGGCACGCTGTTGGCCAGCTGCTCCAATGACCAGACAGTGCGCGTGTGGGTCACTGCCACCAAGGAGTGTAAAGCTGAGCTTCGGGAGCACGAGCATGTCGTGGAGTGCATCTCCTGGGCTCCGGAGAATGCCTTCCCTACTATACTGGAGGCCACTGGCTCGGAGGTGTGTGTATCGTCTCGTGTGTACTCACAATAAGACACAAGGCCTTGTCGATGCACTACAGCCATACGTAGATTTTGTTCCCGTTCTTTCCGTAGAACAAGAAGAGCGGTAAGCCCGGTCCGTTCTTGCTGTCTGGATCCAGAGACAAAACCATTAAGATGTGGGATGTCAGTATTGGCATGTGCCTTATGACACTGGTGAGTTAACCTTGATGCCTTGTTTCAACCCAAAATATTTCCATTTACAACAGAGTATAAGAAACTCGAAGCTTAGTTCTGACAGCAAGTAGCTTAATTTAACTCTTCTGACTCTTCTACAACCTTTGTTTTCTTCCTCCAACTTTCAAAGGTGGGCCATGACAACTGGGTCCGTGGTGTGCTGTTCCACCCAGGTGGGAGGTTCATCGTGAGCTGTGCTGATGATAAGACCCTGCGCACTTGGGACTATAAGAACAAGCGCTGCATGAAGACCTTGAGTGCCCATGAACACTTCGTTACCTCTATGGGTGAGGTTCAGTTAGACAGATGGTTGTCTCTTTATAGAATGTTTTATATTGGATGAAGTGCGTGTTCCTCTACATTTACTCTATGAAACAGCAGACAAGTGACGCTTGTGGATTTGGGGGTGTCGTGACAGAGAATATATGACAGCTATATGACAGGACAGGTTTTCATTTTTGTATCAAACAGGAAATGGGAACAAACTGCAAGTAGGTGCTACAGCTGTGTTTAGGGAACTGAAGAAACGTCGGACCACATGCGTACAACCGGTCCAAAGAATCGGTCGAGCCAATAATCTTTGGATTGGTTGCTTTATCATTTTTAGCGTCACACCTAATCGCCATATAAATTGAGAAAATCTAAATTCAGATGTCACTCTGCAAGCTGGTTGGTGGTCATGTGATAGAAGAGATGTTGAGAGCTGACTTTCATCTAGCTCAAGCCTCAACAGTATCGACCCATGATTCAACTGCGCTGATGCAAAGCAATATCTGTAAACTGAGAATACCATTAACAGTTATCTCGAGGGCAGAGCATTGTCCTGATGAAACCCTCACTGTAATGTGATTAACAGAGTTCTTTTGATTCGGTTTCCAGTATGTGGTTGAAATAGATTTCTACGACAGACGGGGAAGGGAAACCGTTACTGAAAGGTCTTGGGGGGGGGGTTTATATTAATGCAGAGAATGTAACTAATGATATGGCTGCTTTTTGCTGATCGTTTGTTGTTTATTTTTTGTATATATATATTTTTAATTGTCCTTTCCTGCAGATTTCCACAAGACCTCCCCGTACGTGGTGACAGGAAGCGTAGATCAAACAGTTAAAGTGTGGGAATGCCGCTGATCCCACTCACCCCTGCCCCTCCTCTGTACCACCACCACCACCACTCCTCCCTGCCACAACACTCGTCCTTCGGGATGCACTCATCACCATGGCTACCGCCCCATCCAGCGTTCTTCTAAATAACTATTGTCCTTTTATGTAAATTATTCTGGATGTAGTTTGAGCTTATTAAATGTTACATAAGACACCCTCACAAAGAGAGAAAAAATAAGTTAAGAAAAAAGAAAAACAAGTATTCTTGCATGGTGAATCCCAAACTTGTATATTGTAATTATCATTATTATTAATATTATTTGCTTACCGTCATCTTGAAGGGTTAAAGAACATCAAGCATCGCGTCACAAAAGGCAGAACAGCCCTTTCTGTGGAATTCAAAAACAGAGCGCTGAAAACCAGGCGCGCTTTTCTTTCTTTTCAGCTCTGATGTCATGATCCGCTGATGCTTCAGAAAGAGAGAGGGAGGGAAGAGAGCAAAAAGCTGTTTTTAGTGCAGTCACTAAACCAAATTAAAACCTGACTGAATGTTTCTGTCCTCTTAAAGGAACTCCTGTTGATGTATTTTAGGTGCTAAATGCTGTACAGTCATCATTAATTCTAGAGTCGGGAGATTTTGAAAGTGTCCATGAACTAAACGGACCTAGACGGACGCTTCAGGCTAAGTCGGCGCAGGAAAACGAGTCCTCGTATGTTAGGATTTAATCGGACAGCAGTTTGGCCCCGTTACATGATTCTGTATATATAACGACAGACGAGTATGTGACGTCGTGGGGGGGGGGGGGAAGCCCTGAGAAGAATAAGCAGTACGATATTAATCCCCTGACTTAACTTAAGTGCACTTCATAAAGGAGGTATATGATGTGTGTGTGTGTGTGTGTGTGTGTGTGTGTATGAAGCAGGTTCTTGGTCCTGCGTGCGCAAAACATATCACAGCCCTCTTCATCGCCATTTGATTTTGTCCACCGCTTGGTTGATTGATGGCTCAAGGGTATGATAGTGTCCAGGATGATCTTTATACAAAAAAAAAAAAAAAAAAAGATTATTATAAAGGTGCTTATATGTAAGAAATTATTCAAAGCGAGATTTTCCAAAAGGACACTGAATTCCACTATGTTTAAAAGCAGCTATGTCTCATAGTTGCTTTTAAACACTCATTTTAGATTTCTAGGCTATTAGGCAACAGGTTTTTAACCCACCACCACCACACATGGGGGGGGTAGAAGACTACGTATTGCACAGTCCCAGCTTCATCAACCTGTTCTGCAGCTGTGACGTGTTATTCTCTGCTGTCATATCGTGTGTGTGTGTGTGTGTGTGCGTGCGCATGTATCTGGCTCAGCTGCCACTGAAGGAAGCTTTTCAACGTGTTCTCAGCGGTACTGCTTCGTGTCATCGTGCGGGACAAGCGACCTAGTCAGGCTGTCGTAAATCAGGCAGGCTGTTGACGCTATGTTTCGCAGATTATCTCATCCATTTAATTCGCTCTGACAGACCTGCCGAGTCTGGCTGGCTGTCTGTTAACGGTAAAGACGCCTCCTAGCTAGATCAACAAGTGCAATAACATTAGGCCGCTCTGTGTTAACGGACAGATATGTACGAGTTGCGTGTGCACGTTTCACGCACACGTAGTGAAAACCAACCTTTGTTGTGATGGAATTTTTCTTTTCAAAAACAAACGTGAAGTGAAGAAATCCTCCCCTGGATAGTGTTAAGGGACTCTTGATCTTAAGGGAGTTCTGTAGGAGGTGCACGCGGTTGTAATATTTTAACGGTGGTTGTACAGGCCTGGCCTCTGCTATTCCAAAGCTGTGTATGTAGTATCAGTGGACATGTGAAAGGATCTTAGAGCTTCGCTGTATGTGCAGTAGGTTTGTGCATTCAGTTAGCTCACAGTCCAGTCGTTTGCTCTCTATGCCTTGTTAATATACCGAAGCCCCCCTTTGACGTAAAGACCTTATTCTGTTTTTTGTGATCTCACTGTTCACACACTCACATATACACTGACAAAATATAAGTTGTGTACCAATATATCTGGATGTCATTGTTTGCAACATAATTAAGAGTAATAAAAACTGTAAATATAAAGCAATCCCTTCGTGTTTGTCCATTAATTTGTAAATAAGGGCTTTTTAAAATGAAATTCATGATTTATTCATTTGTTAGTGTTAGTGGCCAAAAGTATACGGACACCTGACCGTAGCACACATGTAGTTGCTGAATAATTGTGTAGTTTGTATCTGAATGCCACGAAGAGAACAAACCTGTCCCAGCATGACCGTGTTCCTGTGTACAACGCAAGCTTCATGAAGACGTGGTGTGTTGGAGCGAAGAAAAATTTAAGTGTCTTGCGCTTGGGATTAATTTTAAGAAATCTAAGTGACTGTTCTCACTAATGCACTTTTCCTGAACAACATTTACACTCTTATTGTCTGTGAGACAAAAACTGGACATCAGGAAGTTTTCAGCTCAGGTGGATGTCGGGTAAAAGGTGATTTCAGCCGTGACCTACTTCCTATAAACTATAACGCTCCTGGATGCACAACTTAATAGCCTTTGTCATTGTTTATTCATGTCAATGTTCATTTTTAAGCTTGACAATACGCCGAAAATCACAAGTCAACCATGTCAGTGTTTTTTGTTTTGTGCATGATTTTATCATCTCTTCATGAGAATGATCCACGTTTCAGAAGATTGGCACCAAAAACCTATACAAGTATCAGTCAAATAAAGGTGTGTTCCACTTTCTTACATAATCCAGCTATCGAATCTCTTCAGACTAGATTATTGTTCGTTCTTTGGATGATAAATTTCTTACAGGATGTCTGAAGGACAGGAGCAGAATTTAAAATGGCACTTGGAGGACATTATCTTGTTTTTTTAATAGAGACAACCTTGGAGGGCACATTTTCTTGCACGTAGAAGCATCTCAGTAGCACCTCTTCATTTTTCCATGCATAGAAGGATGATTTCTCACTTTCTAAGCCTGCAGGACAGCAAAAGGGAATCCACATTACTTCTTCACCTTTTCCTTCACATATGTAGAGACATTGTAGGGGGTATTTTATTACGTTTTCTCATATTTATATATATTTACAGCATTTAGCAGACACCCTTATATCCAGAGCAATTTACATTATCTCATGTTCATACAACTGAGCAGTTGAGTGTTAAGTGCCTTACTCAAAGGCCCAGCATTGGCAGCTTTGTGAACCTGGGATTCAAACTCACAACCTAATGATTCATAGCCCAACACCTTAACCGCTAGGCTACCACATGCCCCATTTTCTTAGCTGGGCACCATAAAGGGCACCATAAAGAGCCCATCATGAGGACGCTGACTTCTACCTTAACTGCCCCTTTTGCTCAATTCCCCCCAAAAAATCAGATCATTTTGCTCGTGCTCATTTATTCCTAGGAGGAAGCAAACATATTCTATCTCTTATCCAGGAACGTGTTCAGGCATCTGATTCACTGAATCACCTTGCATATGATTTATAATACTACTCATAATGATACGTTTGCTTATATGTTCTTAGAAGCTAAGTAAAATCTGAAGCTTTCGGTTCACACTGTTGATTTGAATCGTATTAAAGCCTAAAGGCCAAAGGAGTCTCATTAGCGATTCGGAGCCGACTCAGAACCGATTCAGAACCGATTTAAGGTGAAGGAAAAACACTTTTACTGAAGTCATGAAAGCGCGCCGCCTTGTGGCTGGATTCTGTAAGAATTACGTCATACAGCTGTGCAACAGACCGGAACAGAAGTCAGCCTTCCTCTTAGAACAAGTCAACCTTCCTCTTCCTCTTATCATAAAAAAGTCACTTATAAATTAAAATAAATTATAAATATAAAAATACAGTCCCCTGATTTATGGTGCTCTCATTTCTCATCTCTCCAGTTTGTTTATCTGTATAAAATGTATACACAAAAAAATAGCAAATGAAGATCAATCCTAACGTATTTGGCATATAGGGGAATAGGGTGGAAAATTACAATAGAAAATAAATATAAAATATAGAAAATAATTTTTCGAATACGGTGATTAGATGTGGATGCAGTACAGAGATGAATATATGAATATAGAATGTTGTATATTGTTCAAGTGCAAAACTATGCATGTAGTGCAATTGTGCTTTGGTGAATATCGTGAATAACTGTGCACATTTTACCAAGCTCAATAATATAAGGTCCAAAAAAATATTGATTTGTTTTCATTTTTGTGTATAAACATTGGAATCAGAAGATATTTTTTCACTCATAGTATAAACATTCCTTTTTTTAATATTAGATATTAATGTTAAGATTTTTTTTATATAAATTGGGCAATAGGTTTTATTAATAAAACACAATACGTTAAGATATTAAAATATAGAGCATTTAAATATAATCAAACGTTTCCCAGTCACGCTGCAGTTACTAAACTCACCACACGGGGGAGCTTCAAACTTTAACGAGAATACATTTCAGAATTATTCAGAAAACTGAATTATGTCATTTTAAAGGTCGGAGCAGGTTTTTTTTTTTTTGTTTTTGTGTTTTTGGTGTCCTCACATTTTGGCAGCAATGAAGGAAATGGTGCTTGACTGAGGCTAGAAAAAGACTGAAGAACACAACAGTCAGCACTATGTTCACTGAAGTGTCACTTTAAAACAAGTAACGTTACTTGATGACTTGTTCCTCAGCTGCATTGACATAACATGTGATGTACAAATAACACAACACAATGTGATGAACTGAATGAACACCACAGTGAACATGTTTCTTTCTCCAGTTATATTCATGGAGTTCATGGAGTTACCATTAATGTCCACATCTCAGGGTTGAAAAAGACTTGAAGATCTTTTTTCCAATCTTCTGTCCAGTTTCTATGACCCTTACCCAGACAGCATTGAAAGCAGATGTGGTTGTAGCTCGTTATGTTGTAGTTCATCTCCCTCGAGACGATTTTCTGAGCATCCTGACATGCGTTTCTTCTCAATGCTCTTGTTAATGACTGGTTATTTGAGTTACTGTTTAGATCAAATCAGTGTCTCCTCTGGATGTTTTCATTTTACGCACTATTCTGTGTAAATCCTCTGTAGAGAATGGTATGTTTACTCCCAGGAGATTTCCCAGCAGTTTCAGAAATACACACATCAGCCCATCTGGCACCAGCGACCATGCCTTTTTTTTTTAACAACCTTTCTAACTCAAAAACAAGCATAAATAATGTCAACTTTACGTTAATCACAGGAAAGTTCATGATAAGACAGATATGGGTTTACAAGAGGTTTTGAAAGTCTTAAGTATGCAGTGAAATTCTTCACTGTGTTTCTTCTAATGAACCTACAACTGTCTATTGCTGTAACGTTGTCATTACAAATACATTATATTGCATATCATTTTTTTATTTTATTTTTTATATTCTTGCTACTTCACCAATGCTGAGATTTCTTTACTAAGTAGACATGAGGAAGGATCCAACCAACTTCCTGTCACATGCAAGTAAGCGTACTTTAACTGTAAAAATGTTAAGTTCTGCTGCAGAGTTTATTTTTGAAATCTGTGATTATTTTGGTGTGAGAGATTTCATGAATGTTGCTCGTCTGCCTGTGATCACACTTGTGTCACGTTTGTCTTATGTCTGCTTCTTCAGCATGTGGCATGTGTGGGCATTTGTGCTTTCACTCGAATGACATCAAAAGTGACGCACTACCAGAGCGCCGTGCTGATTGGAGGAGACCCCGTGACTGTTTCCTGGTCGACCAGGGTTTTCCTCTCTGTCAGTACGTTACCATGCCAACACTCATTCATACAGATGGATGGAGTGATGATGTGAAATGTCCCGCACTGCTGCTGCTGCACAATATACTTGCTAACAGACGCCTTTATTTTCAGCCTTAGCTAACAGAGGAGGAAATTTCGCTCAAATACCTCCTCGTATCTATTGCGACATCTAAATAACACAAACTCCTCCAGCATTTTACTGGCTTTATTCATAGCTCGAGTTCACAGTCTATCACCAGTTGCTTCCTGATTACATGACTTATACTTGGGGGGGGGAGTCAGCTAAAAAGTCATGAGGTCGAAGTTCACCTAGGTAATGTTTCCGTTGATGTTTTTGACTCCTTTTTGTTGAATGTTAAACAATGATCAGCACAATCAACAGCTTTCTTAAAGCTTTTACACGCTATGAACAAACCTATATGGTCACTCGACTATTACATCCACATATGGGCCACATGGAAGCACACAGTTGTCTAGAATGTTCTGGTATGCTGTAGAATTACAATTTCTGGAGGAAATTGGAGGAGGAGTAAAACTAACAGGCCAAAACATGCTCCAGCATGACAATGCACCTGTGCACAAAGCCAGCTCTGTGAAGATACAGTGTGAAGGTTAAGGTTGGAGTTTAAGAACTCTGTCTTAACCCAACTGAACACGGAACGCTTTTGGGAGGAACTGGAACACTGACTGAACCCCAGACCTCCACTGTCTGATCTCACTAACGCTCTCGTTGCTGAATGAACACAAATTCCCACAGCCACGCTCTAACATCTAGTGAGAAGCCTTAATAACAGGAACACAGAATAAACCTGGAATGGGATTATGCACTCGCTGACTCACTTTCAGTATCTCGCTATGTACACATACAGTAGGTTCACACACTCATTCACACCTAGTGTCAAGTTGTCATAGTAGCCAATTCACCAACTGGGAGGTGGGAAGAAAGTAGATACCCACACAGACAAAGGGGAAACATGGACTGTTGTTAATATTATTATTATTAGTAGTAGTAGTATTAATATTATTGTTATTATTATCATTATTAGTTCTATTATTATTATTTTTATTATTATGATTCTTCTTTTCTTATTATTATTGTTGTTATTATTATTAGTTATAATTGACACAGAAAGAGAGATATTTAGTAGTCCTTTATATAATTAATATAATAAATATAATAATATAATACTGAGTTTTTTTATGTTTCAGGTTTTAAATGGATATTTATGTGCATTATTTAACACCTTTAAAGCCTTTTGCGTTAACTGATCCAACATGGCTACCGCTACTGCTGTTTATTTCACAAGCTGTGAAAGTGTTGTGGTTTTTTTGTGTTCATAGAAAATAAACTAGCTTTCTGACACCACCGTGTCAAACGTGGTTCACCACGTGGTTCTGGGCGTGTCTTACAGGCGCGTGACTCGGCGTGATTGACAGGTTACAAGGCGGCGAGGCAAGGCAGGGTCACGCGCTCGTCATGCAAATAAGGCGCGTTGCAGGCCAGCGGGCGCCCATGTGGACGGACACCACGCCGTGTTGTCCTGCACGCTGATTGGCTGCCTCGGTTCGACGCATTTTAATCAAATGCAAATAAAACGCGGTTTGTAAAAGACGGAACTGAAGTTTCGGATCGAATTTAGGTAGACGGAGAAGAGGGGAAGTAAAGAAAGTGGTTTCACTTTTAGAAAGAAAGTTTCTCGAGAGCCTTGTTGTTAATGTAAAATTATGATTATTATGATTATTATTATTATTATTATTATTATTGTTGTTGTTGTTATTAGTATTATTATTACTGTTGTTGTTATTATTATTATTATTACTGTCGTTATTTATATTTTTATTGTTATTATTTTTATTTATATTTTTATTGTTATTTTTATTATTGTTGTCGTTATTTTTTTATTATTATTATCATCTTGGGTTACTGTTTGTATAGAGTTTACGCTGTACGATTACTGTCTTTTTATTACCTCCTACACCCCCCATTCTAGCTATGATTAAGTGCCCCTTGGTGAGGATGAATAAATTATTTATTTATAGAGTTCCTATAGTTATTAATCCATGACATTTGAATGGGATTAATCCAATCCTGAACAACACTAGAACAAGATGCCGTGTAAATAATGTCATCTTATGAATAAAACTGGGAATCATGCATAGAGTATTAAATTTTGTGAAAATCTTTTTATTTAGATAAACACGCCATGTATTTGTTTACACTATTTAAACCCGTGTTCAAAAAAATCGTTTTATTTTAACACAATATTGATTTATTTTAGTTATACACAGACACGAATGCACATTGCAGAAATGCAGAAACATCATGATCTTCATTAAATAATGTGTTTTCAACATGTATTGGTACACTAATAATAATTAGAGCATATAAAGAATATACTCGTTAATATTGGATATAAAATCATACACCAAATGTTTACAAAGATTCTATTGGACAGTAATAGAGCTTTTTGACGTCTGTGACTCCTACTCCGAATCCTTATCCTTGTTTTCTAGAGCCGATAGTACGTATGGGTGTGGCTTCGACAGAAAAGGCGGGGCTTGTTCGCTATGCCGCCGTCCACTCTGTTGTGTTTTCTGTTACTCGCATCGCCATCTTGTTGCGAGTCGAGTTAAGCTCGTCTGAGGCTTTCTGGGAAGGGCTGAGCGATTTCTTTTATTTAACCAAAGATCGTTAAAGCTCAGTGCACGTGAACGATCCGGTCAATTGCCAGACACGCAGCCTGCGGTGTGTGTGAGTGTGTGTGTGTTTAAGACACTGTGTCTGCTCGGTGGACGACATGAGTATTGATACACTGCTGGAGGCGGCTAGATATCTGGAGTGGCAAGCCCAGCAACAACAGATTACACGTGGTAAGGTGGAGGTGTGTGTGTGTGTGTGTGTTTGTTCACTGGATGTAAAAATGACATGTTTATATATATTTCTGTGTGCATGGTGTAAATTCTGCAGCACACATTAACAGCACCTACTGCACCTATGTATATGTTGCTCACAACACCGTCCATAAACACACACGTTTATATATTATTCAGTAGTTGCAATGCGCGCGAGCGCTTCGCTTTGCTCGGTTTCCGGGTTAAAATCCCTGCTATATTTAGTAGGTGAGTCCGCGCGCGCAGTCCCGTCGTAGTGGGTGGGTGAACACACACACATGTGTATATATATACACACACACACATACACACACACACACACATATATGCGCGCACACACACGCACCGTCTCTCTCCTTCGCACACACACGCACCGTCTCTCTCCTTCGCACACACGCACGCACTTTATGTATGCATATAGAAATCGGGTTACACGTGCGCGCGTGCGCACTTAAAAACCTGTAAATTACGATAAAAGTTTTAGATTTCTCAATAATAAAAAACACTATCCTTATTATCTGACCCTTTTTTGTTTTTGAGTTCGGAAATGTCGTAATGCTTTAGCGTTGGGCGGTGGCGACTGCGCGCGTGTGTGCGCGCGTGCGTGCGTGTTTACAGCATGACATCGCCTCGTGACTCCTCGCCTTACTTCCTATTTCATGATCGTGTGTCTCTGTGAGCTTCGTTGTGTTTTTTTTCCCTCCCCTTATAAGACCCGGTCGGTTCTATGTGTGTATTTTATCAACAATCTGGCAGAAGGGTTTTTTTTTTCCGTGTTTTTTTTTCTCCCTGTTATTCCGTGCTGGAGGTGACGTGTCACGCGCACCACACCTCCCGGTGCATAGCGCGTGCTGAACGACCGCCCCTTGCGACCACGTGCGCACCGGTTAGTCCCCGCCCCTTTCGAGCGTGTAGGACCGCCCACCGCGTGTCACGACGTGGGGAAGTAGGGCAACTCCCTCCAGCCTCCAGGCTCCTGAACGCACACGTTATATAACGCACTGTTTCCCTGCATAGTGACACGTCTGATGATCTGCAACTACAATTTCTTCTTTTTCCTCCAGTTTAAATGTAAATCTCAGGAAAAACTCCCTGTAAAATAAACTGCAGACTGTTTCAGGGAACCTGGACAACAATGTCCCAGCTTTTGTCTTTCTGCTCTTAAACATCATCATCATCATCATATGAACCGTATTCACGCTTCGCCGTGGTCGCGTGTCAATAGTAACGCCTCGTAGCACAAAAACGTTATAACCTGGTTAAACTTTAACCAGAGAGAAGTTTATGCTTATACATGGTGAGGTATTATTTCGGTCGCCGGTCCGGGTTCGAGCGTCTGTTTTCTCTTCGGCCCGTAACGCGGCTGATTTGAATGCGTGACGTATGATTCTTGCGTCTGATTTCGTTCTCCCTCAGAGGATTTGAACGCTTTAAGCCTCAGATGCGCAAAGCGATTTGTTGTCCTGTCTCCCGTGATGATTCCTAGGGATTCGGCATCTTGGCCGAAAGGTTCACGTTGTGTGAACCTTTTATGTTTCTATGTGCATTCTGAAATTTTTGAGTTTATTGACATTTTTTGCAGAAAGGTGTCTGAAACGATCGTGTGTTTTTAAAAGCCTCGTGCGTATAACGACACACGAGAGAACGGTATTTATGCACTGCCTAAGAGATGAATAATCAGTGGTCTTTATATGGTACACTGTGTGAGTGTATGGCTGTGCAAGCTTGCGTGGGTTCTTTGCTTTGTTTGTGCTCCAGACCGCATGTGTGAGTAATTGTGCGTGCTTTTTCGAGATGGAGGGAGGGAGGGAGGGAGGGAGGGAGCGAGTGAGCAGGCGAGCTTAAATGGCTGTGTCCTGTTGGCACGGGCTTTTTTTCCTGACTCACCGTAGTCTATGTAATCTTTTATAAGGAGACCAGGCACTGCTGTGCCAGAAACACATGTCCAGTAAGAGCTGTGTTCTCCTCTAGAGTGTTTGTCCTGTTGCTCACAACACCGTCCATCTGTTAACGTCTTATTCGAGAGCCTCGAGCTATCGTTCTCTTTTAGACCTCATTAACGGGAGCGCCGTCTGGGGGATGTAGTAGCTCTACTCCGCTGTTTGGATGATTCTCAGTCTAAAAAAAGCCGCACACGACGCCGAGCGGTGTTATGTGAGACGTTGCGTGTCTCAGAACATAAGGGGGAAAAATACTTTGTAGCGTACTTTTAAGTCTGTATGCATTTTCTCAGTGTTTAATTTGCTCAGGATCCCCAAAGCCTCGTTCTTGTGAAACTGAGATGCAGGACGGAGGTGTGGGGGGAAAGTCGTGGTTTGGATACCCACTTGGTACCAGCCTAATTTGACGTTGTTCAAGGATTCCCACGTGCCTCTGTGTTGGTCTCTTTGCATCCATGGCAACCGTCTCCTCGCGCACTCGACCGCATTAGCAGCCCCTTTTTCTTTCTTTCTTTCTTTCTTTCTTTCTTTTCTATTTTTTTTTTTGTGAGCGTAGGCTCTGCAGCAGCGGATCACAGCTCGTGTCTCATAGCGCTAATGACATCAGCTGAAATGTGCTTTGGGCAGCTCACAAATCCCCTCCCCCTTTCCTCTATTAAAATCCAACCCGCAGAACAAAAGCAGGAACCCTCAGCCATTGGTTAACGTCTACTCTACAGCTCCGTCTGTCAATCAGTGTAAACAGACCAATTGAAGAACCTGCAGATGAAACGCAGCCTCTGTTTTCTCTGCATGCTGCCGTACGATATCAGGACTCTGGTGCCGGTTTCTAGGTCAGACACCTCCCAGGGCTTTTCTCCTAAGCCTGGATTATGCTTTGTCAGAAGTGTTTCTGAGGAGAACTTCTGAAAGCATGGAATGTTCATGATATATTGTTTTAAGAACACGAGGCAGCTCCTAGCCATCGATTCGCTGTCCGTTACACAGGTGATGTGGGGTAAAGACTCCATTGTTAAGTAAAATGTTAGGGGACACTTTAACTCACACGTGGATGCTGCGGTTTTTAGCGAATGAAGGTCAACGTCACAAGAAACAGCTTCACTGTGTTGATGTAAAAAAAAAAACAGCTCCAGGCAAACGATAAAAAATTAATAAATTGACAATAAAATGTCAGTTTACAGTATATGAATAATATGTAATACAATAACAAAATAATAACGAACATAACGCTAACGCCTTAACGTTGGCGATTCTTTGCGTTGTTATTTGACCTAAAACAACACCTTTTGACCTTTACTCGTCGATACGGTAACGCTTTCTCTAAAGATGTTTTTTACGTAACGTTTCTGGAAGGAGTCTCCAGTCTCGGCGCTCTGTAACTGTCTGGAACAAAGTTTCCACCTGATGGGATCGGATACGACTCTGTAAACTTCAACTCCTAACACTCGAAGCCGTTGCTGACTAACAAGTCCTGCTTTACCAGTTTTGAAACTTCCACGGTTATTATGCTTCTGGTAGCAGAGGAGTCATCTTTCTTCTTTCAGTGCATTGCTTGAGGTCCACGTGCTGAACTGGGATTAAATGTCGGGCCTAAAGTTGGTATGTGGTTTAGTCGGTTTTACAGTTTTACCACAATAGTCGTAGGCGAAAAGAGGAAGTATTTGTATGTGTGTGTGTGTGTGTGTGTATATATCGAGATATCGAGCGGCCCAACGGGTGTCAAGAAAATACTCCTCAATCCATTAAACCAACACCATCCCGAACTGTCGATACAAGATCATTCCACAGATCATGTTGTTGAATCTCCAAATTAAACCATTTTCAAATCACAGCAAAAACCCATCAGACCAGGTGACGTTGTTCGTCTGCTTTCGTAGCTCGTCCGTGGTGAAGGTTGCGTTTTGAGATGCGTTTCTGTTCACCACAACTGCAGAGAGTTGTTATTTTTGTTATCGTAGCCCTCCTATGAGTTCGAACCCACCTGGTCGTTCTATTCTGCCTTTTCTTATCTTATCTTATCTCTTATCTCGGTGTGTGTGTCTCCGCTCTCATCTGGTTGCATCGGTGTAATCCTCTAATCTTTTCTCTCCTTCCAGAGGAAGATGAGCGACGACAAAAAACCGTCCTGTCTCGTGGAGCAGAACCCAAACGCTCCGGAATCGTTGCCACGTCCATCCAGCCAGCGCAGGTCAATCACACAATCTGGGCTGATGAGGCTCGAATAGAGCCTCACAACCACCAGCCACGCCCTCCAGCCCCACCACCAGTCCCAGTCCCAGCCCCAGCCCCAGTTCCTGCCTTACATCCACCCATGCCAATCGCAGTCATCCCAATCCCTGTGGTTTCTGCTAACTCCGCAACATCGGCGCTCCATACGGCGTCCCCCATACCGGTGGTAACTTCTCTGGCTACAGCACTATCCCCTCCAGGTGCTCCTTTACTCAACCATGTAGTGAAGGACATACACTCTCCCTCACAGCAGCAGCATCAGCATTTCCAGCACCTTCAGCATCGACCGCTGATCCCCCACGTGAAGGCGGAAGGCAGCAACTTGCCTCAGTCAGGAACCAGTCCCAAGCAGCAACCTCAGGCCCTGCTGCAGCCGTACCCGGCGCCCGTCATCACCCCCCAGCATGCCCTGTTGGCCCAGCCTGCTCTCACACAGCCTCAGAACCACGTGTCACAACCGGCCCGGCCAAACGGCGCAACCTTGGAGGACACCCGTGGCCTGGAGGGCAAGAGGCGACCCGGAGGGTGAGGTTACATTTTTCTTCACGTTTATATCCATGCAATTACATATGTTCTGCTTCACAGGAAAGGCTAAGGTAGATAATAAGGCACAGAACATTGTGCAGTAAATGTGCGGTGGTCAGAAAGGTTATAAATATAGGAGTGGCTTGGATTATATTGCTCATATGCAGCTTCAGTTCTAACCTAAATGCATCAACATTGTGCTTACAGAGCAGGAACCAGGGAGGTGCACAATAAGCTAGAAAAGAATAGGTGAGTTATTTCTACTTCTATATCTGTTCCACACATTCTGCCTTCGCTTTAAGCAACGTTGCGCTAAACTTTCATAACAACTGGACCTAGTCGAGGGAATTATCTAGGTAAAGAAAAGGAATAGAAGCCGTTCTAAACTTCACGGCTGTAGGACACGAACCTGTGTGAAAGGAAAAGCGATAAAAGTGACGTTATGGTGTCACATTGTCGTATAAACACTTTCAGAGATTCCAGCGCTTATACAGAGTTAGGGCTTTTATCCAGGCTACAGCTGTCAGGAAATGCTTCGATATAAACCTTACATCAAGACGTTTTCTCCGATTGCATTACCTTTCCAGACCCGAAGAACTGTAGGTACGTTAAACCGGTGAAAATTATCACTCATAAATTCCCATAAAAGAGCCTATTCCCTTAAAAAATAAAAAAAAAAAAGAAAGAAAGAAAGAAAAGTTTGGCATGAAGCCCCGCCCCCTTCACTCATCATCGCTCATGCCTGCTGGTGTCTCAGGATTAATTAAAGGTGGGGTCTCCGTTGTTTGGGAAATGCTTCAGAAAACCGAGTCGGGCCGCCAAACAAAACAAAAACAAAACTAACGTGTAGCCAATGAGCAGAAAGGGGCGTGTCTTGTCAATATGCGGTGGAGAGAGTGTTCAGTGCGCATGTGTGACATTAGCAGAAAGCGGTTTTAACATTGACATGGGGGGAGGCACGGTGGCTTAGTGGTTAGCACGTTCGCCTCACACCTCCAGGGTCGGGGTTCGATTCCCGCCTCCACCTTGTGTGTGTGGAGTTTGCATGTTCTCCCCGTGCCTCAGGGGTTTCCTCCGGGTACTCAGGTTGATTGGCATCTCTGGAAAATTGTCCGTCGTGTGTGTGTGTGTGCCCTGCGATGGGTTGGCACTCTGTCCAGGGTGTATCCTGCCTTGATGCCCGATGACGCCTGAGATAGGCACAGGCTCCCCGTGACCCGAGGTAGTTCGGATAAGCGGTAGAAAATGAGTGAGAGAGTGAGAACATTGACATGGAGGATAAAAACAAAGAAAGAAAGCGAAGAAAGGCTTACGATAAGGCAAGAAGTAGGACTTACAGAATACGGCTTTCTATCAATTAAAGTTCAGAATGTTAAATCAATCAATACACTTTTGTGCCTGAAACATACGAACACGCACCGTCTTCTGTTTCCAACGTTACGACCTCTGCCTTTAACATTAGCTCTGCCTCAGGTTCTAGGTGTCGAACGTCGTCTTCCGCGTGAAAACGGAGTTAAACCTTTCACGGTACAACACACAGTACTACAAAAACACACCTGTATTACCATAGTATTACTCATTGTGTCCGTTTATTGATAAAAATATCCCCTCGGCCGGCCGCCCAGCAGGTTCTGCCGTAATACCTGTCCGGGTTATACTTGGGTTATACTTGTCTGGTGTATGTGTGGGCGGAGCTATCAAAACAGGGGTGGGACCCATTTGGGTAAGTGGCGTGTTTGTTTATGGCGATTTCAAATGTCAACCTTGGCTTTCAAACAACGCAGACCCCACCTTTAATTATCGATCATTATTAACTTATTGGAAGGAGATCATTAGAAAAACATTAGAAGTGTCGTTATGGCGTTATGATGATGACATCATCCCGTGCCAGGCGGAGCTCAGACACTTTCTACCACCCTGAGCTTTGAAGATATTAGACAACAAATTTGTACATATTTTCTTTTTTTTTTATATGGAAACCGCACAGTTTTTTTCTTTGTGTGTGCATTATTGTAGAATCTCGTAATAACGCACCATAGAGTCTTCTTGAGCTTGAGCCCGACTCCACAGCTAATAATACGATCACGCTCTTTCTGTTTGTTCTTAAATGGCGAATGCTCTCTAAATGTGAAATTTCTCACCCTCTTTATCTTTTTAGGCTGTAGGTTCTGGACAATTCCGTAATTTATTGCAGTGAGCCAGAAAGATACAAGAATCGATACAAGAATCGCACAAGCCTGCCGTTCTGATCATTATATAACGTCTCGAATCTGACGTAAAACTAATCGCTAAACTAATCGGTGGTTCGTAAACATACGAACCGTAGCTATAACCATGTAACCTGTAACCGTCTCGGCGAAACTATATGGTTTATGACCAGCTCTGTGTGTCTGCTTTAGACGTGCGCATCTGAAGGAATGCTTCGAGACCCTCAAGAGAAACGTCCCCAACGTGGACGAGAAGAAGACGTCCAATCTGAGCGTGCTCCGAAGCGCCCTGCGCTACATCCAGGTACGAACTCAACGGTTCCCGAAACCAGGAGTAGCTCGTTAACACGCGTTAGTGGGTTTTGTTCGGAATTCAAGCTGCCTAGACGCCGTCTCACGGAAGGTAAAAGACCTGCAAGATGGAAACCGGTGGAGTCCGTTTTCCGAGACGGTTTATTTGCTTTGGTGTTTTAGGATAAAGTGATGTGTGGGTATGTTTTTATATCCTCCGGATCAGATGTTCCAGTAAGGATAGGAACGTCTCGCAGTTTTGACCTTGTAGAGAAAAGAAAACTTGAGGAAGACTTGATTCATGAGGAAGTGTAACTTAAAAATGCAATATGTAATATTTATTTGCAATAATTAGTATGTTTGTCAGCACACGGATACTACGATCCTGTGTGTGTGTGTGTGTGTGTGTGTGCGCGTGTGCGCTCGCTAGCAGATTTTCCTGACATGGTTTCATCCATGGACGTGGTTGGATTCAGGAAGTTTGTTGTTGTAAAGGTTACTGTTTAACGCAGTGGGTGGGACGAGTATTCAGGGTCAGAGTGTTTGTGCTTTCCTGAAGCACCTTGAAAAGGCAGGATTCAGGTTTTATGTCTAGCAAAAACACAAAGAAATGTAGGCTTAAGGAGAAAAACTGCGAAACGCAAGCAGGCGATTTGGAAAAAGAAACGTATTTTAAATATAGATTTAAAATGCTTTCTCTCTGAGTTTTTCGTAACGGACTGCGGGAGTGTGATGAAATCACTATCGCTCTCTGTTTCTCGTGTTCTCTCTCTCCCTCTCTTCCCACACACACACACACACAGCGCTTGCATGCTTTTGGCAGAAAAGTGTCGTGGGCATATGCCACGCTGCCCTGTTTCCATCCTCACTGAGAGATTATGCTTAGTCATTATGTCCGTTTGTTCCTCTGCATTTTTAAAAATTTTTTTTTGGTTTGATTTTTTTTGTTGTTTGAAGTTCTGGGTCAACTTCGTGCATGCTGAAAACGATTTGTAGATCCGTACGAAGGCTAACTGCTACGTCGGGTTAAGGTCGATAGAATCTTAGAAGAAATAAATAAAACGTTTTTATTTTTTACCGAATGCTTTTAAACGTAGTTGTCGTTCGCGTGCAACGTAGTGGAGGAAATCTTCACGTTCGAAGTGCAAGGAAATAGGCCACGCAGTGACACAATTACTTCGAATCCTCCTGTACTAACACCAAGCCTCCTGTTCCCCCCTCCTTCCTGTGAGGCCACGTGAGGCCCGAGCACATGGCGAGCGCGAGTCCGCTGATGTCAGTGGCAGCTCTAGACAAACTCCTCCCCTCGATCCCTCCCCACCCGTTTGGCTACGTGTATGCCAGACTCTGTTTTGCTGCACCCTGCTCTTCTGTAGCACATGCTTACTGGCGCGTCGACTCAAAGCTTGCAGCCTCCTTCGGGGCGAGCGAGAGCACGGAAAGACGAACTTGATAAGAGAAAAGTCTGTATTTTACTTCTGTGTGTTTTGTGCCAAAATAATCTGCTTACTACACAAGAAGTAGCAGAAGCATTCTAGACTTCATGAGAGAAAGGCTATTATTTTTATTTATAATTGTTTTTTTTTTTTGTTTGTTTGTTTTTTTTAAATTTTTTTTTTTTGACAAATTTTAACGTAGCATTTTTTTTTTTCACCGCAGCAGTCAAACCTCCTCTCAGATTCGAGTCGCTGTTCTAGGAAGTCGTTCGTATCTCGCTGGCGTTCTTTCTATTCTTTAATTATCATCATAGAGGCTCGTTATGAATCTGCTGGAAAACGAGGACAAGCGAAGTGTCTGTGTAGTGAAAGAGAGAACACGAGGGGCGACTGTAATTACAGAAGAAGGGTGGAGGAGTGCTGGGGTGTGGGCGTCTAAGAGGTGTCGGAGTGGAACAAGGCAGAGGTTGCACCAGCCAATGGGATCGACCCTGCCGTTACGGCTCCGCCCCCTCCTCTGTCGCTACGCCGCTCTCTTTCTCTTCCGTTGCTAGGGAGACTGCGGCGGGTTCCAGCTGTTGCCGTGGTGATATCCTGCGGGACCCGGCGATACTCGGTAGCTGGAAGACAAAAGGCAGAGCAAGTCGCAACTGACCTGAGATCAGTCAGCACAGCTGATTTACATACATCTAGATGAGGTCGCACTCACGTGACCTGACCCAAGACACTCATTCACTTCCTGTTCAAAAGTCACCCATGCAGCGTTTATGATGTCATTGTGTCTAAGCTGTGCGTGAAATCTGTCCCTTTTTTTATCTCAGGGATAAGACTTTATTACAGAAGGGTTTATAATATATTCTGTTCGTTTATTTAATATATTATAATTAGTTTTTGATTCACGTCACTACTTTTATAAAGATGAGACGCTTCATAAACACATGTAAACATTTTTACCTCACATTTTTACCTCACATTTTTACCTCAGACTGATGTTTTTAGCACCTGCTGTTAAATGTTTGTAGGATTTATACAGATTAGCAGATAAACAGGTTCAAGGTTACAGCAAGGTCAAATTAAAGCTCTGGGTCATTGATGAGATGGTTGGGGTTCAAGCCCCAGCGCTGCCACCTTTGGGCAATTGAGCGAGGGCTTTAACCCTCTCTGTTCCGAGACTCTGTATCATAGCTGCCGCTGCGCTCAGACTTCAACCTTCTCAGTTGGGATATTCAGTGTAATGTAGATGTGGTGATGATAATAACAGTCAGATTTCATTTACGGCAAAACGACTCGTATGAAAGACTCGACTTGTCGGACTTGAAGACATCTCGAGCGACGCCTTTGGCTTTGAGTCTGTACGTTCGATTATATATAGGATAAAGTTTGACGAGGGGGCACGGTGGCGTAGCGGTTAGCACGTTCGCCTCACACCTCCAGGGTTGGGGGTTTGATTCCCACCTCCGCCTTGTGTGTGTGGAGTTTGCATGCTCTCCCTGTGCCTCGGGGGTTTCCTCCGGGTACTCCGGTTTCCTCCCCCGGTCCAAAGACATGCATGGTAGGTTGATTGGCATCTCTGGAAAATTGTCCGTAGTATGTGAGTGCGTGAGTGAATGAGAGTGTGTGTGTGCCCTGTGATGGGTTGGCACTCCGTCCAGGGTGTATCCTGAGTTGATGCCCGATGACGCCTGAGATAGGCACAGGCTCCCCCTGACCCGAGGTAGTTCGGATAAGCAGTAGAAGATGAGTGAGTGAGTGAGTTTGACGACTGACACGACCGAATCGGGACAGGTTTTAACTTCGCTATTCCTTAACGTTTTATTTCTCATCGGTGTTTCACGTGACTAGCGCCACCGACTCTGAACTGACGAAAACGAACGCTTACTTCTCCATCACTTCTTGTTTTAATGATAGTAAACAATCTTTTTTTCCCCGTTCACGCCGTGTCATCACTAATCAGGTGGAAGAGGTGGAGTCATGTACTGACATACTGTATAGATGAAAATCTGCGAAAATTCTTTCCTCACTGCCTTGTGGCTTGATCCAGTGAACGTTAATAGACCTTTTTATTGTTTTTTTTGGGTCAGTTTGGTCCACTTACAGATTTTGCGCGCACCAGTTAGCGACCCCTGATGTATTTCTTACCGTCAGCACTATTAGCGATAATCTTAATGAACCCGAAGCCTGAAAGCAGCAGTGACGAGAACCTTGACAGTAACTAAATAAACTGTATTTAAATACTTTAAAAGTTAGATATTTGCGGTACGAGTTCTCCGTACAGGAATCGCTACGTTTCTGCTTTCGTATCGAACTTTATATCGCTTCGTCCCTGCTTTGGCACAATGTCCAAACTTTTCATCTGCACCTTCAACATGTTCTAGATCATTGAGGACATTTTTATACTTCTACACAAAAAAAAAAAAAAAAAATCACAAGCTCATTTGCTTTCTATTCCTGGAATCATTACTCTTGACATTTTGCTTCCGGAAAAGTTTCTAACTGAGCCGCGATCCTGAGACGGTTCCTGCAGAAAGCATGCTGCCATTTTTGGAGCATAAAGCAGGGATAGCGTGACGTGAGCGGATTAAAAATAGACCCCGGGGTGAGCGAAGCGGCTGGTTTTAAAACCAAACAGGAAGACGGATCAACCAGAAAGAAGAAGATTAGCCAGACGACGCGTTTCGGTCTGAAGCTCATGCAGTTCACTGGACGAAACGAATGAACCGTTTGAGTCTAATTAAGAAACGCTATTTATAAGTTGAGCGCTTTTGCATTCGGATGTAAACGACGAGACTGAGACGGGCATCAGAGCCGCAGGGATTTTTTTTATATTGCTACAAAATAATGGCTGCAGCACTGAAGAGACCGAGTCGTTCACTTTATTACCGAGATGTTAACGCTTGTTTAAAATATAAAAATAAAATATACAATAAAATAACACAATTCTGGTGCTTTAGCTCCTGAGGTTAACATTCCTGTGATTTATTCTCTCTATTCCTGTGATCACTCTGTGTTTATTTATAAAGATGGGTTTTAAGAGTTTAGGTGAATTGAATGTGTGTGTGTGTGTGTGTTGTTTGTGTGTGTGTGTTGTTTGTGTGTGGTGTGTGTGTGTTGTGTGTGTGTTGTGTGTTTGTTGTGTGTGTGTGGTGTGTTGTGTGTGTGTGTGTGTTGTGTGTGTGTTGTGTGTGTGTTGTTTGTGTGTAGTGTGTGTTTGTGTGTGGTGTGTGTTGTTTGTGTGTGTGTGTTTGTGTGTGTGTTGTTTGTGTGTGTGTGTTGTGTGTGTGTGTGTGTGGGGTGTGTGTGTGTGTGTTTGTGTGTGTGTGTGTGTGTGTGTGTTGTTTGTGTGTGTTGTTTGTGTGTGTTGTTTGTGTGTGTTTGTGTGTGTTTGTGTGTGTGTTGTGTGTGTGTGTGTGTGTGTGTGGTGTGTTGTTTGTGTGTGTTGTTTGTGTGTGTTTGTGTGTGTGTTGTTTGTGTGTGTTTGTGTGTGTGTTGTTTGTGTGTGGTGTGTGTTGTTTGTGTGTGGTGTGTGTTGTTTGTGTGTGTGTGTGTGTGTATCTTTTAGAGAAAGGCTCATGGCAGATTCACTGACCAGACAGTCAAATCACACTAATCCTGGATCAAGCTGCATTCGCACACACACTCCTTGTGCTCTCGCACTGCGGCAGCTTTTCACATTCCCTTAATATTCGTGTTTACTCGACCATCCGCACGTTACCTCGAATAATATATAATCCTTCTTTCTTTTTCGCATGGATTCCGTTTGTTTGTAGCGTTTGCACGCAGTTTCTTGGCCACTTGTATGGTGTCGGAGGTGACACTGGAGGGGGGGGGGGGGCATGAAGGGTGGCATTCTGTCTCTCTCTCTCTCTCACACACACATGCACCTGTCAATCACAGCCTCATTAACCAATCATGGGAGCCTAATAGCTCATTTATGCAGAAGGGGCAGATAAAACCTTCTGTACAAAAATATGACTTGTGTAGCAGTTATGTCATTTTCCCCCCAAACCATGACATCATCACACTTTCTTGTTTTTCTTGTTCACTTCCTGATTTGTCTTTTCCACGAGTGGAAATTGTTTGCTCGGATCTTGTCAGGTGTCTCCCATACCCAGAATTCATAAGCGGCGAGGCTGAACGCGGTCGTGTAAACATCGTCGTGTAAACACGGTCGTGTCGTAACGCGGTGTTTTGGCGCAGAAGGAGTAAACTGGCTGGAGTTTGCGCCTGTCACTTACTCTTTCCCTCTTTGACATCTGGCCAAGTTAAACAGCTTTGTAAAACATACAGGTTTTTTTTTTTCCCTTCCAAAAATGCACGCGCCTGTAGCTGAAATCAGCCCTGAACTCAAATTAGCCGCTTCAGAGAATTTGTACCTGTCCCTTAGGTGTCATCATCCTTAATCTGAAACTATAGCTAGAAGTTTTTCTTCAAGTTACGTCGTTGTTCTTGTTACGATGTTCCTGCTTCGTTCCTCGAATCTCGGCGATCGTCTAATTAAACGCTCTCTAGGACCCTGGGAATAAAAAAAAGCACATCTACGTCGATCTGTCGATCTTTTTATAAGTTTGATTTGTAGCTCTTCGGTAGTAAACGCCGTCACTCTGACTTCCTGTTCCAGAAGGAAATACTTCATCATGCAGAACGGGATCACAGCCAAGAAGAAAAGGTCCTGTCCTATTCTGTATGAGCTCTTGGAGAGGTCCTTAGGCTAGAAAAGCGCATGATGATTAACTTCAGGGTGGATGAGTGCTGGAAGCATGGCACTCGTTCTCCTGTGCTGTACGTTCTCCTGACTTGGCCACCATGTGGATTTGTCCTGCACCCGTTCTTCTCAGCGTCTCGCTTTCGTTCAACCTTTTTGAACTTTTAGGAATACTTTGTAGTCTGCATTTAAAATAAATAAATAAATAAATAAATAAATAAATAACTCCGGTTTCCTCCCCCGGTCCAAAGACATGCATGGTAGGTTGATTGGCATCTCTGGAAAATTGTCCGTAGTGTGTGATTGTGTGAGTGAATGAGAGTGTGTGTGTGTGCCCTGTGATGGGTTGGCACTCCGTCCAGGGTGTATCCTGCCTTGATGCCCGATGACGCCTGAGATAGTTCGGATAAGCAGTAGAAAACGAATGAATAAATAAATAAATAAATAAAAATATAAAAATACTGTGATTAAAATCCTGAGATAAAAACACACGTCACACACACACACACACACTTTTTTTTTTTTTTTTTTAAAGATCAGCGTTTATGACATCCAGGAAAGGACACACCCACTAACACAAAGCTGACACGGCCACGCTGAAAACTCTTACTCAAGCGGCCAGGCCGGTTTTCTATCGAAGAGCCGATTGGCTGAAACCGAACTGAACGCCATATTTAATCCCTTTGGGCCACGCCCACTCCTCCCAGGACAGGATGTTGCGAAGAGGCGGAGATTCGTTGGGGAAATACAAGGAAAAAGAGAATAAACAAAGGAAGCACACCGATAACAATATAATGCCTGTACACAATGTTCCAGAAAGATCTTTAGTGTAAATAACCCAAAATGTATTTATACGGTTAGAACTAAACTATTAGCAAACTACTTATTTGTAAAACACTACAAAATATAAACTACACATGCAACTGCAGCCCGGTTAGAGATCCGAGTACGACAGACAGACACGGGGAAATTATTAAAAACATTATTAATACAATGATTTAAAACAAACAAAAAATTGCCAAACGTTTTTTATTTTTAATCTGTATTTTTTTTTTTTTTTCATGTAATAAATAAAAGCAGTAGCATTCAATACAGAGACAATAGTAATTAAATACATTTTACTCCAGGAATATCTACAGAATATTTCACAATTTAAAAAAATGTAAAAAAAAAAAAAACGTTTCGATGTTTTGTACGTAGACGCTAAAGCGCAAGGAAAAGGAATACGAGCACGAGATGGAGAAGCTGGCGAGGGAGAAGATCGCCACTCAGCAGAGACTGGCCGAGCTGAAGAACGACCTGAGTCAGTGCATGGACATCATGGAGATCGACCGCATCGTCCGGCAGACGGTCCAGCCTGAAGATGACCAGGCTTCCACATCGACGGCGTCAGGTACCGCGTCGTTACTCACTCAGACGCGCTTAATAATGCGCTGGCTTATTATCTTTCAGTCTTGGGAAACATGTTCTGTCTCGTAGATCAGCTTTAAATCCGATTGTGTGGAAATGTTCTCGCAGGTCAAACGTTTCGTTTTAGGTCCAACTGGATCGTTATTCATTTATTATGGATTGCGTTCTAACGAGTTGATGGGTGTGAAAATATGCAATGGAAATTAGTACAATTCTAGAATTTGTGCAGTAATTCCTCACAAATAAGACCGTAGTGGTTCAAATTACTCCAGGGATTTTCCTGCATACCAAATTTCCAGTGAGAATTCTCCTGTGAGTAAATCCGCTCGTAGCCAGTGAGAGGGCAAATACCCTCTGAGGGCAAATACGACGGAAGTTGCATATCAGAACATATCTATGGTGGATGATTACGTCGTCTTATTTTTTTTTTCTTCTTCTAACATGTAATGTGAGAAGGTTCGTTTTTTTTTATACTGTATGGATAAATGCTGCACTGTATTAAATGTAAATGTATTAATTACCATTAAGAAAATCTCAGCAATCCATTTTATTCATCTTTCTGCAGAAGGCGAAGACAACTTCGAACAGGATGCCGAAGACGGAGCCCCGCCCTCATCCCGCTCCTCAGTCCTGGGATGTCATCCTGCACTGTCTGAGCAACGCGCCCCCGTTCTTCCTCCTCCTCCGTCCATCCTTCCCTCCCACATTGCCTTCCAGCACAAACCGACCAACCCTCCACAACCCCAGAGCACGGCCATCGCGCCTCAACCCAGCGTCATCGCACACGCCTCCGTGTCTCACGCCTCCGTCATCCAGGCGGTCAACCACGTGCTACCGACTGCTTCCAAACCCATCGGGCACATAACCGTCCACCCGGTGACCCTTTACCCGCAGACGGTGGCTGTCTCGCAGCCGCAAGTTCTGGGCCACATTACACAGACGCTGGCTCATCACCCCCAGAGCCACAGCCACGTCAATGGTGCAGCAGTGGGGCAGCAGGGCGCCGTGGTGGGAAAACCCACAGCTGTAGTGGCTCACCATCATGCGGGTCTTGTGGGGCAGGCTGTGCTTAACCCAGTGACAATGGTGACTGTACCGCCTTTTCCTGTCAGCACACTTAAGCTAGCATGAGACATGCAGGTTTGTGTGTGTGTCTGTGTGTGTGTTTGTGTGCGTGTGTGTGTGTGTGGCATGTGAAGAACATCCGAATGGTCAGAAGAGCACAGGATTTTGTTAGGAATTTGTCACCCAATCACAGAAAGGTCTACCGTCACGTACAGTAGACTGAACGAGAAACACGTGATGCACTTGCAAACCTTCAAATCACGAAACGATGGCTGTCGGAAACAAAGTGTCCGTTTTCACTCCCTCTCCGTCCTTCGGTCCTGCTCCTCCTCTACTGATTAGCTTTCGTTAACCTAAATGTCTCAGGCATCACTTTCACATACAGTCATGAAACAAATTTTTTTTTTTTTTTTAGAAATGTTTAAAAAAAAAAAATACAGACACAGAAATCAGATGATCAACGAGAATGCAAAGTTTTGCATTATTATCAGAAAATATGATCGATTATTGGGCTGGCAATTCGATAATCCGGACATCTAGAAGTGCCTAACCTGTCTTATGTACAAGTCTAACAGCGCCCTCTGGTGCTTAAACACGGTCCTGCTGTGATTTTTCAGAGGGGACTGTTCAACGATGTCAGCCGCAGGCATTCAGCAACCAGGAGAGCGCTGAAACATTCGAAACATAATCAAGCAGTCAGCCTAGAAACACACCTCTTCCATTACTGTTGTGTTGCCGATATTTCTTCACCACGCGTGTATACCACTAAGTTTCCGAAGTCTTCTACCGGACACGTGACTCACATCTACAGACAAGCAGTCTCACGTTGCTCCGCTAGTTAGACCTGTCGTATGTATGTCAATATACCGTATGGGAGAGTTTGTGTTTATTTTGAATTTTCTTTTTCACCTTTTTTGCCACCTGATCGTCACCCGGTCGTGTTTTTCTTTTTTCTGTGTGCGAGCGCGTGCTAACTTGGAGGAGGTTTTCACGATATGGACATTTCTTCAAAGACTTTTCTTTTTTTTTTTTTCTTTCTTTATTTTACTCCTTTCATTTATGGTCCACTTCAGCTGTCTGTACGTCGACGAAACCTAATAGCATCCATGTACCATGTACCATGTAACACTCACATGACACATTCCTCGTGTTGCTTCCTTGTGGTCCTTTTTTTTAATATATATATTTACAGTCATCCTACAAACCTTTTTTTTTTATTATTATTTTTTTATTTTATTTTACTACAAAATGAAAAACTCTGCTAAAGCGGATTCGATGCTCTGACGTACTGTGTCTCATTGCTACGTACTATCAAATGTAACCAGAACACTGTGATACCCTGCTCTTAATTTACAGCCCCCGTCTCCTTCAAAAGAAAAAATAATAATCAAGTCTGGGGGTTCGATTTATACACCTAGATGATCCATGTGATTATATCCACTTTAGATGTGAATTTTTTTTTTTTTTTCCCCTGAATCTGACGACCGATTGAAGAGTTTTCATGTAATGAAATAGAACGATACATGCGGTGCTTTATATTCGGTAAAAAAAAAAACAAATAAAAAAAAACAAAAAAACACACCCTTTTGTAACAGAAAAAAAAGGAGTAGTTTTTTTTTTTTAAAGTCTATGTATGTGTATATATAAATGTGATGGATATGCACGCATTCACATATACGTGTATGTATTTGAGGATTACACTGTTGCCTGATTTTTTTGCATGTAGATCGCAATTTTTTTTTTTGTTTTGTTTAGCATCAATCCCCTCATTATTATTATTATTATTATTATTATTATTATTATTATTATTTTATTTTTTTCGGGACCATGTCTAATACTGTATGATGTGGTGGGGACCATTAGACCTCATTCTAACATTGATATTATATATACATATATAAAAATCTGCATTTTTTCCCTATGGAGAAAGTTTAAGTTATATATCGCCTGTACATTTTGGGCTGCATTAAAATCTAATTGTCCACCATGAAATAAAACAGTAATAATGTTGAAATATGCTAGAGTAATTAAAAGAAATGACTATTCATAATAAATCTTACATTTACAAAATGATTTGTCCTGTATTCTCTATTTTTTTTTTTATTTATGTTGATCACCGGATGAGGGGGCATGGTGGCTTAGTGGTTAGCACGTTCGCCTCACACCTCCAGGGTTGGGGGTTCGATTCCCGCCTCCTCCTTGTGTGTTGAGTTTGCATGCTCTCCCCGTGCCTCGGGGGTTTCCTCTGGGTACTCCAGTTTCCTCCCCCCGGTCCAAAGACATGCATGGTAGGTTGATTGGCATCTCTGGAAAATTGTCCGTAGTGTGTGATTGCGTGAGTGAATGAGAGTGTGTGTGTGCCCTGCGATGGGTTGGCACTCCGACCAGGGTGTATCCTGCCTTGATTCCCAATGACGCCTGAGATAGGCACAGGCTCCCCGTGACCCGAGGTAGTTCGGATAAGCGGTAGAAGATGAATGAGTGAGAGAGTGATCGGATAAAATGTATACGCAAGCGACTTTGCATGCTAAAAAAATCCCAGGATTTTATTTTACTTATTTATTTATTTTTCTAAATTAATTTTTTTACAAATGAATGACTGGATATGTCTCCGTCTGTTTCAGTTTCCATGCTGCATTTGGTCTTGGATCCTTTGCAGCATCTCTTGCATTCTTAGTAGCTGCACATAAAAAAAACACACACACACACACACACACCAAATCAGATAGAAGGACAACCAGTTAAACACCAGTTTAAACCGTACCTACAGTATTACTACTTACATACACCATATAGACAAAGGTTTATGTATCTGACCATCACAATAGATAGATGGCTAACTCCATGTGGACTTTGAGGTCAACAACCTCCTCATCAATGTTGTTGATGACATCTTTTTGTCATCAATTGTCAGACTGTATCTGACTAGGAAGGACGTTGTTCATAATAACACTACCTGGTGTTTATAACCGTTTATAATCACACTCTAGAGTGTCACACAAACGAGGATGAGGTTCACTTTTGAGTCTGGTTCCTCTTAAGGTTTCTTCCTCTTCCAGCTAAGGGAGTTTTTCCTCACTACAGTCACCTCAGACTTGGAACGTTCAAAAAACACGAGCATGGCGGTCAGGTGTCCACAAACATCTGGCCATATAGTGTACTATCTACAAAGACTAAAGGAAAGATGGCAACATCTGGATATTCCTGCTGTATTACACTGTATACAGTGTCTTCATCGGAGCTCCAAGTCCAGGCGTCCAGGAGAAATTTCCATTTTTATATATTGATGCCATTGAATCCAATACAATGTCATGCAATAGAATCTGATGTAGGAGCTCAGAATCTAGTTCCTATTAACTGATGATGATGATGATGATGATGATGATGATGATGATGGTGATGACACAGTGAAAGACTAATTAAGAGAGTTACAGCCAAATCACTAATTTATTCAATCATTTGCATTATTTATCAGTTTGTAATAAAATATGACTTATTTCTACACACAGCTTTAAATTTCATTTTATTTGTATTTATTAGGTTCGATTTTTTTGCTAAAGTACTAATTATGACTACAGTCTCAATTCATTTAGAACCTTTTCAAAGCTTTATTACCTCCTCGTCTTTCTCCCAAATGAGCCGCTCGGTTTCGTCGTCCAGAGGCACCAGAGGTAAGTCTGTACTGCTCTCTCTCAGATATTTACACAGACTGCCATGAATAGAGAAAGAAATCAGCAAAACAAAAGGTAAAAAGTGTGCAAAAAAATAATCAACCTTAAAATAATAACAATACGTGCGAAGAACGAGACGTTCGCATTCGTGGTACTATCTGTAACGTCTGTGGATCTTTCTAGAAACCTTCTAATGCCCTACATTATTGCTGGCGTACACGAACACGGCTGTAGATTTAACCTAATTAGAATGAATGTGTTTGTTCCTACAAAGAATCCAGGCATGGCTAATTTCATGAGCTAGTGATTTTCGTATCTCTTAATCATCTGCTAAGCAGTCTGAATACCACTGCAAATATGCCAAACACTGTTTCAAGCAAAATCAATCCAATTAAAAGTCGTTAATGCGACGAATCGTCTTTGATCTTCGATCCGGTGACTATTTATCGTTCTAAACGGCTCACTGAGTCACTGGGTTTAACAGTTTGTGTTCCTGGTGGAAATTGGTGCACATGGTGGAAATGATTACACGTCGAAGAGTTACTAGCTACTAATTAGATCGCATTCCCAAATAAAGCTTTCCAGGTGCCGGACATCCTCGTGTTAGGAAGTTCTTCGATCTTTAGTGTGTGACTATGAGAGTGACCTCTTGTGTGCTGTGTGCAGACCTGAGCTTTCTCTCTCTGACCACCATGCGTGTCATGTTCCGGATGCACTCAGAGCGGTAGTTCTCATAATGGGTTTCCTGCGTCACGTCCTTTAGGTCCTGCATGTGGGTACGAACCAGCATGTTCCTAAGCTTCAGGAAGTCCGAGTGGGCGGGATTTTCCACTAAAAACGTACATATCATCAACAGAGTTATGTACAGTAGTGCACTGTGTATGGGATCATTATTTTAAACTGGGTATGTGATTAAACATTTGAAGCTTCAGCAGTGACAAATGTTCAGTGGAGAAGATTGCGTTCGAGTCAGGATTATTATCTCATCCCATTTATCGCAATTATTCCAACGGAATAGGACTGTTTACGTTAATACTACGGACACAAGTCCCTGTGTACGTTAATACTGTAGAAACAATGCCAAAATATGAAATATAGAAATGTAATAAACATCTGATTTGTTGCTATAGTACATTGTAACCTATTTGTTCAGTCACTTATTTTCTATCATTTAAGCTGCTTTTGTTGTCAAGTCTTTTTTGTTCAGTTTGTTTTTATTCTAAGTTTGAATAAAGTTTGAGTTTTTTTGCTAACGCATTAACAAACTTCGATTATCGATCACGAGATATGTGTCAGATTTACCTTCGTGCTCGTTAAAGGTTTAGTCAGTTAAGCAAAGCGTTAGAAATAAAATGAAATGTGAAATGTGCACAGCTCCAGTATGTAATACCTTCGACCACACCCCAAGGATACACACGGCCTCGGACTCTCCTGCCTTTGATTTCGACAAGAATGTTACTGCCGACCACAGCAAAGGGAACGCTATCCTTTAGAGAACAGAGCACATAATAGACAGATCAGACCTTAAATTAATAACAAACAACAGAAGAAAAAGAATACAAAATCCATTCATTCATCTTCTACCGCTTATCCGAACTACCTCGGGTCACGGGGAGCCTGTGCCTATCTCAGGCGTCATCGGGCATCAAGGCAGGATACACCCTGGACGGAGTGCCAACCCATCGCAGGGCACACACACACTCTCATTCATTCACTCACGCACTCACACACTACGGACAATTTTCCAGAGATGCCAATCAACCTACCATGCATGTCTTTGGACCGGTGGAGGAAACCGGAGTACCCGGAGGAAACCCCCGAGGCACGGGGAGAACATGCAAACTCCACACACACAAGGTGGAGGCGGGAATCGAACCCCCAACCCTGGAGGTGTGAGGCGAACGTGCTAACCACTAAGCCACCGTGACCCCTAGAATACAAAATGTTTTAAAAAAAAAAAGTACGAATGCTTTTCTCACTTTCAGGTCTTGATCTTGGATTTTAATGTCATCGTCCGTGTCCGAGTCACACTCAGGGAACTGGTAGATGTTGATCCCGAACCTCTGGATTTCCTCTCGGATCTGGAGGAAGCAGGGCGTTAAAGCCACGCTGTCATAAATCTCACACACTGTTGAAACAAGATGGTGACATGCGCACCTTTGTTTTCTTCTGTGACAGCTCCAGTGGTGTGAGGCAGTCTGCTTTACCCAGCACAGGCACCAGGTTGACCTTCTCATGTAGAGCTCTCATAAACTCCACGTCTACCGGCCTGAGGCTGGAGACACAGTTATAATAAACAGATAAAGTAATGAGTTTAATAATTAAGTAATAAATTCTTAAAATATTCAATTCCGCTTTTATGTTATTTATTTATTTTTTTTTACCCATGGCCATATGGTGAGATGAAATAGAGGCAGCAATGGACTCGGTTGTCCTGAATGTTCCTGCGGTTCAACCCACTTTCGTCCCTGAAGTACTTCTCAAACTGATGGTCAACAAAATCCAAAACCGGCTTCCAGCTTTCAGGTGTATAAAAACCATGTTAAAAAAATGGCTACCCCCTGCTATACGCTACATGGACATAATTTTGTGGACACCTGACCATTATGTCCATCACAGTTATAATATCCTCCATTCTTCTGGTAAGACTTACCACAAGATGTTGGAGCGTGGTTGTGGGGCATTGTGTTCATTCAGCCACAAAAGCATTAGTGAGATCAGACACTGATGGAGGCCTGGGGTGCAGTCAGGACATATGGGTTCTGCCACTTCAACCACACGGCTTTCATGCTGGAGTAGGTTTGGGCCTCCAATGTAATTGAATTGTTACAGAATACAAAGGCATCCTACAGTATGCATGTGTGTGCTTACATCTTTGTAAAAGTTTGGATATGATGGTCAGGTGTCCACAAGTCTTTGGGGTATATAGTCTATCATCACCTTTCAGTGTTGTTGACAGCATCTCCAAAGCCTGGTGTGTCCACAATGGTGAGCTTGAGTTTCACACCTTTCTCTTCAATACCGACGGTATGTTTAGTGATTTCCACTGTTTTGCTGATCCTTTCTGTATACAGGGAAATCACATTAAATACACAGTATTTCATAGTTCTTAATTAGGATTCTGCTGCAAATCCATTTTAAATATTTTTTCCCCAGAGAACAACAGAATCTAATATATTTTATTTGTTGAAATAATAGCTATAACAGATATATACAGAAGTCACAGAATCGTGTACGACTTATTTTTACGACAGTATTTTTACATATGAAACCTTTCTGATGTACCTTCAGCGTTCAGCAGTGTCCTGTCCTTGTAGACATCTGTTAGGAAAAGGCTGTTGACCAATGTGGACTTTCCTAAGCCAGACTCCCCTAGATAAATTTTTTAAAACAATTACAAAGAAGTATGTATTAATAAAATATCTTCAGAAATGCGATCGGAGGGCACGGTGGCTTAGTGGTTAGCACGTTCGCCTCACACCTCCAGGGTTGGGGGTTCGATTCCCACCTCCGCCTTGTGTGTGTGGAGTTTGCATGTTCTCCCCGTGCCTCGGGGGTTTCCTCCGGGTACTCCGGTTTCCTCCCCCGGTCCAAAGACATGCATGGTAGGTCGATTGGCATCTCTGGAAAATTGTCTGTAGTGTGTGATTGTGTGAGTGAATGAGAGTGTGTGTGTGTGTGCCCTGTGATGGGTTGGCACTCCGTCCAGGGTGTATCCTGCCTTGATGCCCGATGACGCCTGAGATAGGCACAGGCTCCCCGTGACCCGAGGTAGTTCGGATAAGCGGCAGAAAATGAGAGTGAGAAAGAAATGCGATCTTTCTTATTTAATATTCACTCAATATTGTGGGGAAGTCGTGGCCTAATGGTTAGAGAGTTTGACTCCTAACCCTAAGGTTGTGGGTTCGAGTCTCAGGCCGGCAATACGACGACTGAGGTGCCCTTGAGAAAGGCACCGAACCCCCCGACTGCTCCCTGGGCGCCGCAGCATAAATGACTGCCCACTGCTCCGGGTGTGTGTTCACGGTGTGTGTGTTCACTGCTGTGTGTGTGCACTTTGGATGGGTTAAATGCAGAGAACAAATTCTGAGTATGGCTCACTATACTTAGCTGTATGTCACTTCACTTCACTTCACTCTGAGATGCTGTGAACTCACCGGCTACCATCAGTGTAAAGGCAAAGCCTTTTTTCACAGATTTCCTGTGCACTTGGCTGGGAAGTGTTGCAAATCCAACATATTCCTTATCTTGATCCTTAAAATAATTACAGAGAATAATTACAGGTTAAGAAACATATTAAAAGTTTGATGTAAAACTCTCTTGAAGATTTCAAACGTTACCTCAGGAGAATCATAAGGATCTAGTCTACTCCAGGGGCTCTTAGCTCGTGAAGGACTAAGCGGAGACTCTAGAGAGCTTTGGGAAGTGAAGTGACAGCGGTGCAGCAGGTCTGGTTCTGAGCCCTGCAGGTTCCTTCTCACTCGACGCATGAAAGTTGGTGTGTCAGGGGAGTGGGAACGAGTTCTTCCGCCCAGGTCCTTGTCCATCACGTGCATCTCTCGTCTAGGAAACGTGTGTCCTGTTCTGGGAGGCAGATCTCTCATGGTATACACCAGCTTTGTGTTCTCGGGTTCCTTTAAAGATAAACTGGACAGCTGATTCACACACACAGAAAGTTTATTGAGATTCATATTTCTGATTGTGCGTTTATATTTTTCATTCGTCCAAGTATTTCACCGTCCAAGATCCCACAGCCCTGTCTTCAACCTTACAAGAAATGACTGCATTGTTTTGGCATTGCTTCTTGAACATACTTTATCTTTATTGATTGATTGATTGTATAAAAAAAACAACAATGCATCTTGCCCTCTATCTGAGTATGCATTTAAGGGCCTTTTTACACCCGGTCACTTCATGTGTTGTCTCTGATCCGATAGCTATCTGATTTGTTTAAACTGTTCCATTTACATTAGTCCACATAAATGCGTCTCGGCGAATTGGATATCGATCCGATCTTTTTACTCCCGCCCAATATGCTAATATATTTTACCTCATTTCCGGGGTAATTGAAATGGAACACACTTTGGTGTATGCGGTTGTTAAAAAAAACAGCATTTACTGTTTGCTGCATTTTCGCTGGCGGCAGCAGTGCATTTTAAGACCCAACCAGACACCTGGGTGAAAGATCGGAGCCAACACTGACGTATGTGGCTTGAACAACCACATGCATTTACACCTGTCCAGTTTCATCTGAAACGTGTCCCAGACCACCTCCTGAAGTGCATTTATTCGAAGGGCATTTACACCTGGTTTTTTTACGATCGGATAGCTATCGGATCACAGAAAACGCATGAAGTGACCAGGTGTAAAAACCCCCTAAGATGCTGTTCAGATTCTTTAAGGGGAAAGATGTATGCTTTATTGTTATTCAACGTAAGCCATCAGTGTCTGGAGAAGAGTTGCAGGATGACCTGAAAGCAGCGATTCCAATCCAGTGAACAATTAGCAATGATCAGAAAAAAAGCACAAAAATGTATTTAAACATTCAGATAAATAATAACTCTTTGCTGGAACAGCATACTCTGTTTTTTTTATTGTTTGCTCATGCTTATACGTAATTACAAAGTTAAAGACACTGTGTGTAAATTTGAAAAAGGTAATAAATTAACTGGACTTACATTAAATAACAAAACACTAGTGGTTTCTCCTCACAGGCTGGTGTTCAAAATCCTATTTGCATCCTGGAAATGCAGCATGTTACTACCTTTATCTCTTAAGCAGTGCGTATTCATTCTGTCACTTCTGATTAGTGAGCAGTCGCTTTAGCGGGATTAAATCCTCACATTAATTCCCTTAACTGCACTAAGAAATTGGAGACAGGTTTCAGGAGACAGGCTCTTTTTATTCGCTAACATCTAGGGCAAAACATATAAAAACTTTCTTTTCTAAACCTAATGCACAGCTTTCATACCTCAGGTTCTAGTCCCAGTGAATGTGTACAGTAAGCATGGAAAAACAGGGACAACATAATCATTCAAGCACCAAAGCTTAGTACTTAGTGGCGACTTAGTATTTTTATAGACTGTTTATTTACTACATTTACAATTTTTGGAAAGCTAGAATCGTGTTGTTTGGTAATTGAATAGTAATTACATGTCGATGTGACAAACTAACTTTGAATTTGAATTACATTAGGCAATGGTGTAGAATCTTTCATGAATAAACATTAACACATCAAAAGACATAACAAGAACGAATAAAACTGAACATTTATTATTTCTCACCATGCTGTTTGAACATTGCCCTGATAAAGCGGTCTGTGCTTGTTCTTGGGTAATCCATCTGTCAGAGCCCAAATGTGTTGCCGTCTTCTTTGTGCTTGTCGGTGCGTATGTCTTCCTTAGTGTGCTTGCTCTCCTTGGGGATTAAATCACCTCCTGCGGTGTTCTTGCGGTTTTGACGTCTTATACGCAGCCAAAGGCAGTTAATCTTTGTGTTAATTACGCTCTGCCAGTGTTCACGTATGTCTAGCTGTGGGTACTGGATCCACCCTGGGGATTTCGACACTCGAATCCATTACCAAGTCAGCGTTCATCAAAAAGTTTTACAAAACTAATCTCTATATAAATGATACTTTATACCACAAACCACTGCTGAATTTGCAAGTCTGACTGGTGAAAAGGTTATGAATCATTTTCTATAACTGCAGCTTTGACAGCAGTACCGGTCATGTCATAAAAGATTTATAGGTCTAAAGCCACTAAAAAGTTTGTGTTAATGTCAAAAATAGCTAGGACTATTCCCTACCTGGACACTAGGGGGACATTTTGGTAGTTTTTGTGTCATGTGCTTTTGTTATTGTTTTGTGTATTACCTGTGTTAGCCCCGCCCTAATCCTTAAGCCCTTCCCACCTCTGCACACCTGTTCCTTGTGTTTCAATGATTGTTCTCCTTATTTATACCAGTTGTCTTGTGTCTATTTTTTGCTGAGTCATTGTCTCTTGTTTGTTGTCTTTGGTTTGCTCCTGTTTGGTTTGTTCCTGTTTCTAGCCCTTTGTAATTTTTTACCCTTTAATAAAATCCCATTTTTATGTTATCCCTGCATTTGGGTCTCTTTATCTGTGAAGACAACCCATGTTCGGTGACAGTTAATGCACTCACTGCAATACAGCATTATACATTTACATTGGCAGCTCGGTGGACCTGGGGTTCGAACCCATAACCTTCCGATCAGTCATCCCACACCTTAACCACTGAGCTACCACATCCTTTTATAGCAGTTTCTATAGCAACAACTCGTTTGTGTGGACTTGGATGCGTTTTTTGTAAAAAAAAAAAAGTAATAATTTAACAAATAAACGCAGAGCTGTTAAACCCACAATACTTTCTGTTAGGAAACATTTACGGAAGGAACCTCCAGTGTCAGAGCTTTATAACCGTCGGTAGAAGAATTTGTGAAGAATTTCTGCTGTATATGTAAAGTGATGAAAAGGAAAATTAATTATAATTCATTATAATTTATTATATCATGTTCAATAGCCGGGGGCATGGTGGCTTAGTGGTTAGCACGTTCGCCTCACACCTCCAGGGTTGGGGGTTCGATTCCCGCCTCCGCCTTGTGTGTGTGGAGTTTGCATGTTCTCTCCGTGCCTCGGGGGTTTCCTCCGGGTACTCCGGTTTCCTCCCCCGGTCCAAAGACATGCATGGTAGGATGATTGGCATCTCTGGAAAATTGTCCGTAGTGTATGATTGCGTGAGTGAATGAGAGTTTGTGTGTGTGCCCTGTGATGGGTTGGCACTCCGTCCAGGGTGTATCCTGCCTTGATGCCCGATGACGCCTGAGATCCCCCGTGACCCGAGGTAGTTCGGATAAGCGGTAGAAGATGAATGAATGTATGTTCAATAGCATGTTTAATTTTAACTCATACATTCAAAAACAAACAAACTAACAAACAAACAAAAGTTTATTTGTTCTTGCAAATATTCCCAGCAGTGGATATTCCTTCTTCTTCAATATCATCTTTCAAACAGAATCCTAAATGGACAAAAAGGGGGAAATATCTACAGATTTATAATGAAATAAGAGCCAAAGACAGCTTTATAGAGAGACCATTGTTTCCTACCAGATTAGTAGAAGGGTTTTGCTTCTGGCACAAGATCTGTGTACGGTAACTCTCATACAATCCATCAGTCTTGTCTCTCAGGTTCAGCATGTGTATATGTAACAGCATGTTCCTCAGGAGCATAAAGTCACAGTGAGCGGGGTTCTCCACTGCGACAAGACATGAGATCAAGAGAAATGGAAAAACAATTCGGTTAAGAAAGAAATATATATTGTGAGAGATATTTACAATACTAATTACAAAACTCACAAATTCAACATTTAGAGAAGATTTAAATGGAATTTAATGGGATTAATTCTGTTTCAAACAAACCATGGTGTGTTTCCAAATATGTGTGTTTCATATAAACAGGTTAGAACACAGAAATAACACACTGGGTCTGTCTGAGCAAGGTGGTCTTCGTCCGGCTCCTGAGTAAACTCTTGTATGGTCCAGCAGTGAGAAGTGAGATGATTGCTTACAGATAGTGGGACAATTTTTATTTCAATTCATACAACTGAGCAACTGAGCAAATGACCATTTTAAATGAGTCATTTTTATAATCATCTATTCATGTATTTGTTAATTTTTGTCACCAAATGATCTCTTCCCTCTTCTCTTTATTTCTGACAAATGAACAAGTTTTACATGTACGTTTTAAACCCTACATTTTTAATGGGGGTTCTCACTCACTCACTCATTTTTTACCGCTTATCCGAACTTCTCGGGTCACGGGGAGCCTGTGCCTATCTCAGGCATCATCGGGCATCAAGGCAGGATACACCCTGGACGGAGTGCCAACCCATCGCAGGGCACACACACACACTCTCATTCACTCACGCAATACGGACAATTTTCCAGAGATGCCAATCAACCTACCATGCATGTCTTTGGACCGGGGGAGGAAACCGGAGTACACGGAAGAAACCCCCGAGGCACGGGGAGAACATGCAAATTCCACACACACAAGGTGGAGGAGGGAATCGAACCCCGACCCTGGAGGTGTGAGGCGAACGTGCTAACCACTAAGCCACCGTGCCCCCCAATGGGTGTTCTATTATATGGATTATGAATCCAATCTAAATCCAAACAGCCAACTACCCAAATGCATCAAATTATTTTGCAACAGACACGACAAACAGATTAAACTGGAGTGAATGCGCCCTAAATATGGTTTCACATTCCTAATCACAATCCTAATCCATCTACCACATACCTTCTATAATGCCCCATGGATAAACACGAGCTTGAACGTTCTGGCCGTTTCTCTCCACTGTTGTGTTGCTCCCGATTACTGCGAATGGTATGCTATTCTAAAGCAGCACAATGAGAATGAGAACCAATACAGTATATGACCTCTGGGAGCATCATGTGTTCATTACATTGCAATTACTATGCATGGATGCTAATATAGGGTATACCGTAAACCTACAAATAAATATTCTAGTATCCCATCACCTTCAGGAGAGTGTTGTGTTTTCTTAGGTTCTCATCGTCATCTGAGTCACATTCTGGGATGTCATAGATTTTGATCTTGTTTCTATCAATCTCATCCAAAATCTGAAGGGACAAAAGGCACAACGTACTATTAATCATTAAAGCTCAACCTAAGTAACATTCTAGCATATAATATGTGTTTCTTTGCTAAAAGGAATGCGTAATTTCTCTCACCCTGGTTTTCATATAATGAGTCTCTGAGCGAGTCAGGGTGTCTGCTTTAGCCAGCACGGGCACTATGTTGACCTTCTTATGAAGCGCCTTCATGAACTCTACATCAATCGGTTTGAGGCTGCCGCAACAAAGGAACACAAAAAGCACATCAATATATTTTCCTCTAATAATGCTGAGTCAGTGTTGTTCAATTCAATTATGTAATTCTCATGCAAATTGAGTCATAACAATTGTAGACTTTATTATGGCAAATGTCAATACTTAGAGCTGATGGTGTTTCTATTACATCTGTAATTAATCTGATATCTAACTTAAGGTACAAACCAAAATAAGTATTAATATATTTTACCCAGTGGCCATTAAGGAAAAAAACACATGAAGGTATTTTGAAATTCAGGATTATTACCCGTGTCCAGTAGGCGAGATGAAATAGAGGCAGCAATGCACCCGACTGTCCGGAATACTTTTACGGTCTACACAGATCTCTGCATTTCTGTACATCTCAAACTGCTGGTCAATATAATCTACCACAGCATTCCAACTAAGGGCACAACCACACAAGTTCTCCTTATGTTTCTTTTCTATGTTTGTGTGTAGTATTTTAGGAAGGTAAGATTAACAGTTATATTAATGTACATTTCTTTCAATTACTCTGTTCCTAATGCATGCGAATGCTTTTCCTAAGTGGTTTAACAGGGATCAAAAATCACTCACTGGAGTTTGTTCTTTAGCGCTTGGGAGTAATAAACTACCTGTTAGTGTTGTCGATAGCATCTCCAAATCCTGGAGTATCCACTATGTTGACATGTAGCTTAACTCCCTTTTCAACAACTTCTAATCTCTTCTTTGTAATTGCTAGAGTTTTATTTGTCTTTCCTGTGCACAGACAAAATACATTTCTGATCAGTCTTTTGAAGCTGCAGCAAAGTTACACACAAATTATCATTTGGATTAACCTCACCTTTAGCTTCATCAGAAGTCCGGTCCTTATACAGCTCAGTATGAAAGATGGTGTTGATAAGAGTGGACTTGCCCAAGCCAGACTCACCTGCAAACAGGAAAGTTAATCTCACTATGGTTTTAACATTTATAGATATCTATAGCAGCCGAGTGTGAAGCGGCGGGGATGAGAATCAGCACCTCCAAGTCTGAGGACATGGTTCTCAACCGGAAAAGGGTGGCTTGCCCCCTTCAGGTTGGTGGAGAGCTCCTGCCTCAAGTGGAGGAGTTTAAGTATCTTGGGGTCTTGTTCACGAGTGAGGGAAGGATGGAGCGGGAGATCGACAGGCGGATCGGTGCATCTTCTGCAGTGATGCGGTCGATGTACCGGTCTGTTGTGGTGAAGAAAGAGCTGAGCCGCAAGGCGAAGCTCTCTATTTACCAGTCGATCTACGTTCCTACCCTCACCTATGGTCATGAGCTTTGGGTCATGACCGAAAGGACAAGATCCCGGATACAGGCGGCCGAAATGAGTTTCCTCCGCAGGGTGGCTGGGCGCTCCCTTAGAGACAGGGTGAGGAGCTCGGTCACCCGGGAGGAGCTCAGAGTAGAGCCGCTGCTCCTTCACATAGAGAGGAGTCAGCTAAGGTGGCTCGGGCATCTGTTCCGGATGCCTCCTGGACGCCTCCCTGGGGAGGTGTTCCGGGCATGTCCAACCGGGAGGAGGCCCCGGGGAAGACCTAGGACACGCTGGAGGGACTATGTCTCTCGGCTGGCCTGGGAACACCTCGGTATTCCCCCAGAAGAGCTGGAGGAAGTGTCTGGGGAGAGGGAAGTCTGGGCGTCCTTGCTTAGACTGCTGCCCCCGCGACCCGGCCCCGGATAAGCGGTAGAAAATGGATAGATGGATGGATGGATATCTATAGATATATACAAATCTTTGTAATCATAAATGTGTGAGGGTTTCTCATAAATAATGAGTACTATGAGAGCAATCCATCATATTACCAAGACACAGAAGTAGATTACTAAGACAATAGCTGTTTATACAGGTTAGTGTCTTAGTCATAATATAGATCTAGTATTACGATGATTACAAAATGGATGCTTATGTAACATAACTAAACATTGGTGTTGCAGCTAACAAAAACTGGATAATTGAACAACTGAGCAGGTGTACAGGTGCTCCTTTAATAGTGAATGTATCATCTGAAGCTGTTCTTAAGCTGCAGGTATCAGAATCAGAATCAGAATCAGATTTATTGGCCAAGTGTGTTGACACACACAAGGAATTTGGTTCCAGCAGTTTGTGATTCTCAAAAGTACAGACATACACAATACTATACAAACTATACAAGATATTAGGTATTGATGTACATCTTCTGGAACTCAGATGCCAACTTGTAACATACCTCTATCATGAGTGTTATTAAAGAAGCAGAAATCCAGGAGCAGTTCTAAGAGGATTGCAGAAGTGTTTTTTTTTTTTTTGTTTTTTTTTTAATGAGCCCAGACATATTTTCAGGAGATGGAGCCAGAGGAAACTCATGCAGACTTGGAGAAACCTCTGAGCTCAGGATCAAATTAGAGACCCTAAAGCTTTGAGGTACCCCAAATTTATTAGTATAAAGTAAATAGTTTTTCTGTTTTTCTCACCTACTACCATCAGTGTGAACTCAAATCCCTTTTTCAATGCTTTTCGCTGGACTTGGCACAACAGCGTATGAAGACCAACAATGTCCTTTCCTTGGTCCTTGGAGCACAATATTGAGATGAATAAGTAAAATCTTAAAACTATTGCCAGAATGCATATTATGATACTGTATGTAAAAGTTGAATCTGTTAAATCGTGTGTCATTTTTATGTTTTGTTTAAAACAAAAAGGTGTATTGATACCTCTGAGGGTTTATATGGGTCAGAACATCTACACGGACTACTTGGGTTGTAGAACAGTGGAATAGTGCTGTTATCATTCGGATCCACCTGATGAACCCATTTGTGCATAGGCAATGGGGATGTATAATGAAGAATGCCCTCTGAGCAGGTCTCCAAGTCGCTTGCTGTATCCGGTCTGGTTTCATCGGAAAAGTCTCTGTTGCTGCTTTCTAAATCCCTTTTACTCTTGTTTTGTAATAAACAGCTGGTCCACTGAAATAAAAGCATTTTGTGTTTAGGTGAAGATGATAATATAATGTGTAAGGGTGTCAGAATTCTTCTAAACTCACCAAGAACCTCTTTTCTAACTCAGCATCTATAGAGGTAGAAGAATGACAAGAACCAAATGAGCTCTTCATGAGAATAAATTTTTTTTATTTTTATTATTTTTTTTTTTATTTTTTTTTTTTTTTGAATAAATTTATAATCACAGTCCTAAAAACTAATAGGTGTCTTTATAAAGATTTTCATTTTAAAATGTTTGGGCCACCTGTAATATCCAGCAAGTAGCTGCAACCTTCAAGAGGTTCCTCTTTGTCCGATTTGTCTACAACAAGCAGTAAATAAAACAAAGAAAAATGCACTCTGAATATAAAATAATTAGCTTAATTTCTGTATGCTTTGAAAAACATTTTTCTAGTGTTGCTACGTTATTAGATTGCTATTTAGCAATCCACTTTTTAACTGTTTAGCCTCTCGTATTTCGAGCAGTATGAATGACAATAGATAGGCAGTTAGTCACTATAAAATTACATTTAAATATTTAATACATTAAAATTAAAAATACAATTAAAAATATAATTCCGTCCTAAATCGCTACTCACGTTTGCTATCTTTTGGGTCCATATTAGCACATAAGCTTTATGATCAGCCTTGTCCTGTGACTCAGTGAAGCCAAACTGTCTGAAGAATTCATACATTCGTTATCAGAATCAGAATCAGAAGTGTGTTGACGCACACAACTGATTTGGTTCCAGCTGTTGGTGACTCTCCAAAGTACAGACGTAAATAACACTATACATTTAGCTTGGACTGTACAAGACAAAAACAGAGAAGACCAGACAAAAACAGACTACACGAGACAATTCAGACAATGTGAGACAATATAGACAATACGAGTATTAAATATGAATACAGAATATATGACAGATCAGTAATGTACATAAAGTTCTCAGAGTGCATGGTAGTGCAAAAAACAGTATTGTGCAATATTGTGCTTTTGTACTATATACAGCAGCAGTAGTGTGTAACATATACAGATGATGTGGTGACTGACAGTTCTGATAGAACGTGAGGTTCAGTGGTTAAGGCTTCGGGTTACTGATCAGAAGGTCGGGGGGTTCAAGCCCACAATCTGCTGAGACATCAACATTCGGTCCTTGAGCAAGGCCCTTAACCTCACCTGTTCCATGTGCACCGTACTATGGCTGACCCTGTGCTTTGACCCCAGGGCTCATAATAACCTGGGATATGCGAAAACTTAAAGCATTTCACTGCATATGTGTGTAAGTGACAAATAAAATTTGATAATGCAGTACTTATAGATATGAAGCAGGGAATATGATTATAGTGAGTTGTTAATCAGGGTGATGAGGTGTTAATGAGGGGTATTTTCTACTATCATCTCCACAGTTTTGAGTGTGATTAGCTCTAGGACTGCACCATAACACCAGCCGCTTCACCTCCTGCTGATATACAGACTCGTCGCCATCTTGGATGTGTCCGATAAGTGTAGTACATTAATACCTCGTGCATTCGCTGTTTACAGATTACAGTCCCATTCGTTACCTGGTTTTACCTTAATGTGAGTGCAAAAGAAAACGACAGCCAGTGAACTAGTATGCTGTAGGGGGTAACTTTAGTAAATGCGCTAGTGTGGCAAATAGCCATTAGGCGATAATGTACCCTATTTTTACCTCAACCATTTAGTTTTTTTGTTTTGTTTTATTTTTAAATGAAATTAAAGTGCTTTAGGAGCATAATTTGGGTAATATTTAGGGGGATAAACTCTAGAAATAAGCATTTTTAGTGAATCGTACCAAGCATCCTTGAATGTTCGAGGTTACTATGATTTGAATCAGAATCGGGTTTTTTTTTTCCCCCTCCATCATCATATCAGAATTAAATGTAACTTATTCTAAGTGCAAACCAATAAAATATTTATTTGTATTGCTGTTGTTTTATTGTTTTGCGTTTGGTTCGTTCTATGAACCGACTCTTTTAGCTGAACCGACTCTTTTAGCTGAACCTTGAGAACTGACTCTCACAAATAACCTAGATTTTAAACATGGTTTTATTTGGATGTGTAGGCAATGACGTTAGTCCTAGAGTTTAGTTTAATCAAAATGCTTTCCTAATCATTTTATCTTTTTTTTACTCGTGATAACATCTCTTTATTTTGTTTAATATTCAATAGTAAAAAAAGCAGCATTCACAAAAGCTCCTCTGTTCCTAATGCATGCGAATGCTTTTCCTAAGTGGTTTAACAGGGATCAAAAATCACTCTACTTCACACAATTGCTCTTTGTAGTTTGCTTTTTAGTGCTTGGGAGTAATAAACGTTAGTGTTAGTGTTGTCGAGAGCATCTCCAAATCCTGGAGTATGTTGAGACATAGCTTAACTCCGTTAATGTTAGAGTTTTATTTGTCTTTCCTGTGCACAGACAAAATACATTTCTGATCAGTCTTTTGAAGCTGCAGCAAAGTTACCCACAAATTATTTTCTGGATTAACCTCACCTTCAGCTTCATCAGAAGTCCGGTCCTTATACGGATCTGTATGAAAGAGGCTGTTGATAAGAGTGGACTTGCCCAAGCCAGACTCACCTGCAACCATGAAAGATAATCTCACTATGGTTTTAACATTTATAGATATCTATATGTAGCCCGGGAGATGGATTAGTAATGACACCAGACACACAGAAAATAGAATTTTAAAAAGGTTTTTATTTCAGTTTCATAAAATGTTTTTATGTCCGTTTCATGGTTGAAATTTTAGGACAGGTTTAAAAAAAGGTCTGCACTTTAAATCGCCACACATGGTTTTTATAAATAAATTATGTGTAGATATTAGCAAATTAAAAAAAAACTATACAACATAAGCCAGTTTGTACCTGGTTTTATGCAATCATTCACATTTGTATAAGTTAGTACATTAGCCAGACACAATTCCTGCTAACTTCCAGTTTGTGCCTCAATTTGAACTGTAGCCTTATTGATTTGCTCGCAACCTCCCATTTCACTATAGTTATTAGCTCCAATATTATTGCTAAGTTCACTTGCTACAGTGAATATGATCTATTAAAAAGCAGCAAAGATTGTCCTGAAATGACCACATCTATAAACAAATTGTCCCTTCACAGTTTGTTCTTAGCTTGTCCACAGGTTCTTTAAACAAGGTGATGTACTTCAAACAAAGTAAACACTGAGCATCACTTCGGAACTGACACTCGCCTCTCTTTTTGTTCTGACTGGAAACCGTTTTCATGCTGAATTTCGCTGTGGTTTTCCCAAAACGCTTTCTGCACCTTATCCAGCTCTGAGATTAGAGGAAGTCTGATGTCCAGATGCATCAGCAAGCTCTCTAGCCATTCTTCAAGCTTGGCAAATGCGGGCCTATGACAGAAGGCATTAAAATAATAATAATAATAAAATAAAGCATCCATATTGTGCAGAAGCGAAAAAGATTTTAATCCTACCGTTTGTCAGCTTCTGTGTCACAGCAAAGAGCTGCAAGAGGAAAGAAGGCTGATGGACATTCTGCTGGATAGTAGCACTTTAGAAATTCCTTGACTCCTAGTCCAAATTCAATAGTGCGGGGGAGATAGTCTGGATCCGCATACACTCTGCCAATAATCTGGTGCAAAGTAAGGGATGTACGTTTACATGGTATGTTTAAAAATAATGTAATATGTAATTAATATTTTAGTATTGATTACCTCACAGAGAATGATTCCAAAGGAGAAGATATCAACACGTTCATCATAGCTAATACCTTAAGAAGAAGAAGAAGAAGAAGAAGAAGTAGAACATGAGCTCATGACTAGGAAGAATCAGTAGATGCTTTGGTCTGTTTGCTTTATTGCCGTGACTCACCTCGCATCATCTCGGGTGCCATCCAGTATGGGTTACCCACCACTGTATATCTTTTTTTCCTATGTGGCTTACTCAGCTTTGATGCTTGCTCAGGAGAAGGATTCTTTATCTGAGATTTATCCTCCTTCAGAAGTCGGGCCAACCCGAAGTCCGCCACCACAACAGAATTGTTCTGTAAACACAAAAACCAAACTATTATGTTTGTAGTTGGCACTGAATCCAAATGTACCTCTTCCGCCTCCTTGAGCAGGATAAAAAAGATACCTGAAGCTGAATGAATATTCGTAATAAACACTTCTCCTGCCAGGGCATCATTAGTAAGCTTTGGTTGCTAAGCAACATAACGGACAAATGATTAAGGTATCCTGCAAATTCTATCCAGTGATATTGGTTTATTAATCTAGTATTTTGTTACTGAGATGTGGTCATGTGTAGCTGCAAACAAAACAAAAAGAGTTTCTGTTGGATCAGAAGGACCAGAAGAAGAAGCATCATGATTGTTTTGCAATCTCACCTGTCTAACGAAACAGTTATGCGAGTTCAGATCTCGATGGATCACATTCATGGAATGTAGGTAGGCCTAGAGGAAGAGAACAAGATGTTGAAGATACAAACATTGGCTGAAAAAAACCCTTCATATCATGACATACAGTATTTTTGTCACATAGACATTACGGCACAGTGAAATTCTTTCTTCGCATATCCCAACTTTGGAGGTTGGGGTCATAACACAGGGGCAGCATTGATACAGAGAGGGTTAATGGCCTTGCTCAAGGGCCCAACAGTGGCACCTTGTAGTGCTGGGGCTTGAACACCAATCAACAACCCAGAGTTTTAATCTCTTGAGCCACCATTGCCATGTAAACTTTCTCACAGTTCTGAAAACTACATTCATTCATTCCTGTACTGGATTTTTTTTTTTTTATTATTATTATGTTGGAGCATTTTAAAACCCGGTTAAAGTGAAAAGGAAGATCATTTTTATTTAAGAAATCTGTTTTCTTTCACATGTTGGACATTTTGATAGCTGGTATACAGTATGATTAAAAATTAAACTGATCAGGCTTAATTTCCTTTCACTATGGCATATTGGATATCTTTGTAGGAAAGTAGGACAGACTTCATTAATTAAAGTTGTAACAAATAAATAGTTTTTAATGAATTCAAATGTTTTCTTGCCATTTTTATGTCAAAATATAGTACCAGGAGAAAATCCAACAGATCCAACAGATTTTCTCACACTTCCACAAACATATTTGCATTATCTTCTAATCTGTAACTAGATTTGTAAAGTTCGTTGCAACAAACTTTGATGTTGGCTTTGACGAGCCAAGTATTCACAAAGGCCGGTGCTTTTTGGAGGCAAGTGGACATAAGGGTCAGTGTTACTTTTGGAGGCAAGTGGACATAAAACTTGTGAAATCTAGTGGAGCGCTAGGGTGCCAAAACATTTGGAGGTAAGTGGAGACAAGCATGTGATGTCATCAGAATTCCCGTGAGGAAGTTCCCCTCATTGTTCTGAGTGTTTTGATATGTCACATGTCCATGTTGTAAAAAGTTTTTTGATTTTGCATATATTGGGGGCGGGGCCGTGGGACAACCGAAAGGCCAGTCGGTACACCAATTTAAACCTTTGTTCAGAGTATCACCCTAAAAGAGCTGGCCGAGTTTGGTGTAGATAGTTCAAAAGCTTGCCGAGTTATAAACCTCCAAAATTTATAATGGGAGTCTATGGGGAAAAAAGGCCAATTTGAGACCCGGTACCAGAAGTACCAGTACTCGGATCACTTAGAAAAGTAATAGCAACAAACTTCAGACCTACAACATATCTGAATTTGGTGCATGTGGCTCAAAAGCCCTAGGAGGAGTTACTCTTGATAATTTTTTGTCTAAGCTTAAATAGGAAAACAGAATGTTGGCTTCTACAAAGCGACATAATAAATACACACACAGTAATGCATGTTTGTCACAAGAAGTGCTTACCATCCCTGCAGAAATGTCCTTGGCATAGCTTACTCTTAGTTTCCATGGATGATCGCTGCCCTGTTGGATAATTGATTAAAAAAAAAATCGCTTATTGCTATTACACCGCACAATATTTGATTCCATTAAGAAAATCATGGATCAGAAACATTTATGCACCATTTTCTGTATGGTTTCCCTCAGAGTCCCTCCTGGCACATACTCCGAGATGAAGTTTACTCGCTTGTCTTTGTAAAGAACTCCAATAAACTTTAGGACGTTTGGGTGATCCAGACAGCGCATCATTTTGACCTAGAACGACAGTAAATCCAGCGAGATTGAATTGAAACCCTGTTGAGAAACGAGTTATTCAGTCCATGAACCTAATACAATGATCACAAACCTCCTTGAGAAATGTTATCTGGGTCTCTTCATCAAAACGAAGAAGTTCCTTAATCACCATGACTTCACCTGTTTGCTGATGTGTCACCTGATGATAAGCAGATATAGAAATTGTGATTAATGTCACATTATCTTTTGGGCAATTTGTTGTAGTTAAGTGTAACAGGTTCTTTTTTACCTTGATGGCTTGTCCGTAGAAGCCCGTTCCAATAACCTCTCCGTATATGAGGTCGGAGGGACGGAATATGCGCTGTGTTTTGTCAACTGAATCGACACGCAAAGATTCGGAGCGATTAATGTTTCTTCTGTGAGAGAGCAGCGGCAAGTGGCTTTGGGAACACGGGCTTTTTTCAATGCTGCAACTGCGCCTGCTCAGGAACAGGTTAGTAAAAGTGTTCCTGTTAGTTTATTTCATAAGCACTTCATTGTTATGTATTAAATGGTCACTTGTTGGGCTGTATTAGTTCCTACATAATGTTTTTGGTGCGGTGGCGGACACCGTGGTTATGAGGCAGGAAGAAGTCTAAATTCCCTGGTTGGTCTGCTTCTTCGTCCAACAGACAAGACTGATCCTCTGGACTAGAAAGACCACCAGGGTTGTGTTCAACAGTGAGCTTTAGGCAGTGCTCAATGTCATGGATCATCCGATCAATCTGGTAGAGATTAAAATTCGATGTTTTACAATAACACATCAGAACGAGCACATTAATATAATTTGTCTATAATTTACTGTCCAAGCCAGCATCATTGTAGGAAAATATTCATGATAATCTGACCAACCAGAATTGACAATTTCAACAGCACTAGGAAATTAAATAGATTCCATTATGTATGTAATCTCTTACCTCATCGGGCGGAATGTTTTGGGCGGCTTTTCCGTTTATTTCAAGGAGAGTGTCTCCAACGTGAATCATTTCCTTAATTTCAGGACTGGTTGTGGATGTATCTAACCTGGAAAGGGTGAATGGTGCAGAATGAGACTAGGTTTGTGGTAGAGTATCTAAGAAGTTGGTGGTATGTATTATGTAGACTCACTGAGATACTTTGATATTGGAGCTTTTTCCATTAACAGGGCACTGATTCACAGTGAACGCCAGACCTTTCCTGCTCTCTGCTGAAGCAGGAAATGACACCAGCGCCACAGTGTGAGGAAGCCGGGAACATCCTGTCCCTGGATGCCTTGCTGCTGAATGCTGATAATAACAGTGCTCACTAAAAACGAGGTAAAGAAAGACAGTCACTGGACAAATCCTGTATCCCTAATATTGATATGAACAGCATTCATATCTTATACACCCATTGCACTTAATAATTAACTTAATTTCTTTATAATGTGCCTTAAATATAAACAAACCAGTATAATTTGGAATGCTCCACTAAAGCGTATGAATCCCCATCTCCGATGAACATGCTGCATTGTTCGCAGATAAAACATTCTGAATGATACTTGTGCTCTCCCGCCACCTACGGAAGAAGGAAGCAGATTTGTACAGAATATTAATCTCAAAGCAAAACACAATGAAAGAGAGGATGTAGAGTTCAAGGTATAAGGGAAGGGTGGTGGTGACATCAGCACTTGAAATATGAGCTGGATCTGTACAAAGAAGGAATGAACGGAAGCAAGAATGAGAGAGTAGAAAGGTTTGCGTGTCATTTGAGATCGTTTAGGGAGTTAAATGAATAATCCTCACAATATTATTATAGGATCATAATGACTCTGCTCTATACAGTCATTACTAAACTCACCCTGTGTCTTAAGTAATCTTAGGAGAGTATCATTAATTGGATATTTTGGAGATTCTTACCATAATGACGCCAGTGGTGATGATTTCTGAGCATCCACAACACTGTTCTCCAAAGCGAGCCCAGTAGTCCTTTTTGCAGAAATACTGTCCATCTCGTTCATAGTACCAGTGAGAGAGTGCAGAGTTACACACGCAGCACCTTCACATGGTGAAAAGACAGCAGCTTGTGACCTTAGATTTTGGTGTTGCATTAATAATGAAACAAAATCCCAAGGCATTACCACTCGGTTAATTCCATAGGCTAGTACCTAGTGAATTTTTAGATGAACTCCTGACCATGCAGTTGAGAATCGACAACAGTGACTTTATTCAGCTGTGTTTAATACAGCAGGTGTATATCACGTCACACATGTAAACACATCATTAACCAGGGTTGCCAGGGTTGAAACAAATGTCCACCCAGATGCACTTTTAAAAAACACAATAAAAATTAAAGGAGTTAAGTTAAATTAAAAAAATTAAATGTTCAAAAACTATTTCAGCTGGAAAGGATAGCCTTTGTGTGAGAAACAAGATTACTCGCGTGCACACACATTTCTGAGGCACAGACTCCTTACACAGTCTTACAGTAGAAAGGTTCTGTATATCATAGACATATTGTCTGCACTTACATTATGCCTTTGTTTGCAGAAATGTATTAGATTTAATTCTGTTTATCATTCATTCATCTTCTACCGCTTATCCGAACTACCTCGGGTCACGGGGAGCCTGTGCCTATCTCAGGCGTCATCGGGCATCAAGGCAGGATACACCCTGGACGGAGTGCCAACCCATCGCAGGGCACACACACACACTCATTCACTCACACACTCACACACTAGGGACAATTTTCCAGAGATGCCAATCAACCTACCATGCATGTCTTTGGACCGGGGGAGGAAGCCGGAGTACCTGGAGGAAACCCCCGAGGCACAGGGAGAACATGCAAACTCCACACACACGAGGTGGAGGCGGGAATCGAACCCCAACCCTGGAGGTGTGAGGCAAACGTGCTAACCACTAAGCCACCGTGTCCCCCCAATTCTGTTTATTTGCTACAAAACAAGATCTTGAATGCAAAACGCGACTTTGTTAACCCTGTCATGAACAGTCCAGTCTGAAGGCGCTCCACCATTGAAAATGTTTATAGAGCAAACAGGGGATTGGTTCCCCAATTGGCCAAAAACTAACTATATAGCTATATAACTATAGAACTTTATAGCTACATGAGTCAGTGAGTACGCTGCGACACAATGGTTTAACTTCTAGAAAGGCAAGAACATCAGCAGAACATCTGCTTCTATTATTTTACATTACTTTCCCTTTAATCATACATTCATGAAACTGTGAGCTGTGCTATTAGTAATATACTGCTGTTATTGAAAAATTCTCCAGATACAATTCTAGACATTTAAATTCTATCGCACTTCATATTTCTCATATGTCATGATCACTGAACCTTTGCTGATGTTTTTTATAAAAAACAGCTGCTGACAGCACAAGGGGAAGTTTACTAAACTGTCACATCTGTACAGGAAATTTCCCCTTTCCCCTTGATAATGTTGTTTCTTCTGTTTCGTCTTTCTACCAAACAGAAAGCATCACACGACGACAAAGAAAAGGTTTTAGTGCTTCTGCACGCTTCCTTTTCTCAGTACATTGAAAACAGACTGCAGTCTTTCTTCTTGTTGTTGTTGTGATCTCGACTTACAGTATGTGTCTCCGCCCATTTCTACTTCTCTTATAAACATTTTCTAGAAGTAAAATAATTAAATAAATAAATAAAAATCCAGAAAACGCCATTTTTTTCCCCCCTAACCAGACTAAAATTACGCACCAGAACGGCATCTGATTAGATATGATCTCTGTTCTGTGCCCATGTTTTGGAATCTCAGCATGTGTTTCAGCAAAAAGAGGTGGAGAAACAGCAGTAAAAAAAAAACAGTTTCTGAACTCTTTGTGCTCCACAAACATGAAATAAAGTCTCGTAAGTAAAGTGTTCAGGTCACTATTTAGGTTGGAATAAAAACGCACAATGACGCACAATGACGCACAATAACGCACAGGATGTGACTTTGAAGAATTGAAAGTGTAAACCATTTCCTGCTACAGAGCAAAAAATGTAACTGCAAATTTACAAACAACAGAATTAGGGAGTTCCTCCTTTAAATGATTTCACATAAATTTAGAAGGAATTGTGAAGAATTCAGCCTACCTTGCACTGAGTCTTCTCATGTAACGCTCGTCCTGTCGAGACATGTGTTTCTGTATGGTACAAACTGGTCTGCGTGCTTTCTCTCTCTCTCTCTCTCTCTCTCTCTCTCTCTCTCTCTCTCTATCTTGGGGAAGTAGAGATTAGGTGGGAGGAGAGGAAACCCAGCTGTACGGAAATACTCTCTCCAAATGCATCGGTATTCTATCGCGTTACTGTCTTTCTTTTCCATGCTGCACACCAGATGAGATATAATGTTCTCGTGTATACAAAGAGAACTTTGATTCTGTGCCAACCTCCGTATCTGTACCTAACTTTAGCCCGACCCTGTGTATGACAGAATGCTCTGGTCAGCAGTTAAAGACAAGATAAAGTTACACTTCCATCTGATATCCTAGAGAGAGCAGATGTAGAGACCTGCTCATATATCACCAGACTCCTTCTGTGTCTCAGTGTCAGGGAGAATAACAGGAAATGATCAGCATTTCATATCAATAAGATGTAAAATATACTTTGCCATATATATATATATATATATATATAGTCACGTTAATATGTTAAATTTATATGAAGAAATTCCACTTAGCCCACTCACATTATCACATGCACTATGATGATGACGATGATGATGATGGTGTTTTATTTGCTACAAAACAAGATCTTGAATGCAAAAAGCTGCTTTGTTAACCCTGTCATGAACAGTCCAGTCTGAAGGCGCTCCGCCATTGAAAATGTTTATAGAGCAAACAGGGGATTCCTTCCCCAATTGGCCAAAAACAAACTATATAGCTATATAACTATAGAACTTTATAGCTACATGAGTCAGTGAGTACGCTGCGACACAATGGTTTAACTTCTAGAAAGGCAAGAACATCAGCAGAACATCTGCTTCTGTTATTTTACATTACTTTCCCTTAATCATACATTCATGAAACTGTGAGCTGTGCTATTAGTAATATACTGCTGTTACTGAAAAATTCTCCAGATACAATTCTAGACATTTAAATTCTATCGCACTTCATATTTCTCATATGTGATGATCACTGAACCTTTGCTGATGTTTTTTATAAAAAACAGCTGCTGACAGCACCAGGGGAAGTTTACTAAACTGTTTAGTTTACTATATTTTTTATGGCCTTTTCTATCAGACTGTATAGTGTTTTTTCGACGAATCATCCACGAGCAAAATCAGGTCAAAATGTCAGGTGACATTTCCTTAATTTTGTGCCACCCAAATGAGGATGAGGTTCCACTTTTGAGTCTGGTTCCTCTCAAGGTTTCTTCCTCTTCCATCTAAGGGAGTTTTTCCTCACCACAGTCGCCTCAGACTTGTTTATTAGGGATAAATACAAACACATTTAAATATAAGTCTAATATTACTCTTGAATCTTTGTATAAATCTTATATCTTAAAGTATATTGTTAATCTTTTTGTACTTTTTGCAATATTACTTATGTTTTGTAAAGCTGCTTTGAGACAATGTCCTATACAGCGCTATACAAACAAATATGAATTGAATTGAATGGAATGTTGGTCAAACTGAAAACGTCAGTGCTCTGTTTTCTTTTTTTTTTTCACAGAAAATGTGGGTTGGTATTAAACCCTGAGAGAAAGGTTTTACTGTGTGACGATATAGAAGCCTGGTTTCAATTTGTGCAATCTTTTCTTCTTGAATAAAGCAAACGTGTAGCTGCTTCTATGCCTCTTTTTTCGTTTAACGTCACCACCGCTTCAAGTAATTTATTATACGACATCAAAAAAAAAAATGATGGTGTTCGAAAGAACATTTCTGGTCACGTTATGATAGTCTGCATTTCTTTTCTGAAATAACACAATTGCTGCTGAATAACCGTAACCAAACAAACTAAAAATGTCACGCTGTGGAATGATTTCTACAATTAAACATCCTATCCTTAATATCTTTTATTTATTTAAAGGAAAAATATATAGATAAAATGCATCACATGAAAAGAGTTTTATATGATTTTCAAGGTTTGCGAAAATCATAAAGGTAAAGGTAAACATTGCAAACCTGCTGGTAATGAATAAGATTCAATGACTGAACCGTCATTCCCATTATCTCAGATTTCTTCACCAAATACTGATACATGATTCACAAATGTTAAAAAAAAAACCACACAAACAAATAAACAAAGACAAAACCCCGAACCCATACAGTGAGAAATCACACAGTAAGAAAATCAAACTCACACATTACTAAGGTTAAATGCAAAAGCAACACGAAATCCCAAATAGATTTAACTTAATAAAAAGTAAGTGAAAGAAAGAAAATTACGATCTCTCTATATCAAAAACTAGAAGAGAGCTACCTTAAAATCCTGAGGTGTCATAACCTTGTATTCCTCAGCACTTCGATATTATACTTCCTACAGCAGAAAGTACGGTTTGTTCAATAAAGTGTTAATACACATGGCGAAGACCTTGACGTGTTGCACATCTAGGCTTCAAGAACAGCACTGTGCACTCATGAGGAGGTCTTTTTAAGCTCCCGTTAATACACAAAATAAAAATACCTATATATATATGGCACCATCAAAAGAGAGAAAAGCATGTAGTATATGATGAGGTGGACTGAACCATTTAGCTTAATGACAACTTGATATTACTATCACAGTTTGTCTATTACAGTACATAGCAGCAACGTTTTCTCATACAGCATGATTAAATATGCAGTTATGGAAGTGAAAGTGAAGGCTGACAGACTGAGATTGCCTGAGGTGTAGACATGGATCAGAAATAAACACAATCCTGGTGTGTTATGTTGGTTGGTAAGACAAATTATAACTAATTTATGGTGATGTTACAGTGAACATTTATTAGTGACATGGTGAACACGATGAACCCTTGGTGTGTGTGTGTGTGTGTGTGTGTGTATGTGCCATAAGTACATGAGTGATTGCACACTGTATACATCCTTGAATCGATGCTATGTAAAAACAAAATACGAATCGAACACGTCTGAATCGTGTTATGAGGTGCACTTTGAGCGGGAATACTTTTACTTTTCTCCCAGCAGAAATGAAAAAGTACAATCGAGATTATGCAGTAGCACCACTTGTTCATGAGGTCACTTCTCGCTGCAGGCCTCTCATTTCCTCCTCCTCCCGCAGTATTTGCCTTGACATCCGGCTCCTCCTGCAGTCACAGATATAGCCAAAGTGATAATAAAGTAATGTAATTGTTGGATTTTATTTAGTGATTAAAAGGTTTCGAGCTTCAGTCACATAGCACATGCATTCGGGATGCATTCATGTGAATGCTGAAAATATTAACATTATTCAAGCAATTGTTTGTCTATATGTCCATCAGGACTACTGTCTTTTATTAATTAATACCCCCCTTAATGGTTAACCTGAATTTTCATTAATTAAATCCTCTGAATAGCATAATTCCACATAATTTCACAAACACACACACGCACGCACACACATACAGTATATATATATAAATATATATTATAGATGTGCACTTCACTGTACCTCTGTAGCCTCCAATCCCTAGAGCACCTTGGAGAGCTGCATATTTAGCTGCTTTAGCTGTAATAATAATAATAATAATAATAATAATAACAATTTATATTATATGAAAAGCTTTACTAGACCCAACACGGCCAGAAAGATTGATGCTCTACAAACACTTTTACATGTACTTCCCATATATCTGGTCTAAACCGGATACTGTACCTTTATGAGCATTGCATCATTACATTTACACCATATGCCCTTATCCAGAGTGACTTACATTTGATCTCATTTTTATACAACTGAGGGCCTTGCTCAGGGGCCCAGCAGTGGCAGTTTGGTGGACGTAGGAATCAAACTCACAACCTTCCGATTGGCAGCCCAACACCTTAACCAGTAAGCTATCACATCCCTAAATCATTGCAATGATTCTTTAACTATAAAATATTATAAAACATTGTTAAACATTATTGATTACTATAACCATACTACATTCTTACTATTACTGTTACTGTATATTTACCCTGATGTCATTGACTCATGTATGAGCAGAATTGAAATAGAAATGACCTACATTGTTGAGGTGTAAGTGGTGCACTTCCAGCTCCTCCTTGTCCAGCTCCAGCATAGCCTAGTATGAAAGAAAATGAATGCAGTTATGTACCGCTGTAATTTTTCTTTTACCCTATTTTCTCCCTAGTTTGGTGTTTAACAATTACCGCCTACTAACCATGATGTCTGTCCGTGTTATTCAATTCAATTCAATTCAAGTTTATTTGTATAGCGCTTTTTACAATGGACATTGTCTCAAAGCAGCTTTACAGAACATAAACATAGAACAGAAGATAAACATAAGGAATAATATAAAGAATTAATATAATAAAAATTCAAAATATATATAGTTCACAGTGTGTATGTATGTATGTATGTGTGTATGTATATGTATTATCAGCAATGAGCAAGTCTGAGGTGACTCAGGCAGCAGTGGCAAGGAAAAACTCCCTTAGATTGGTAAAGGAAGAAACCTTGAGAGGAACCAGACTCAAATGGGAAACCTCATCCCCATATGGGTGACACTGGATGGTGTGATTACAAATATACAGTCAGACAAATGTTGTATTGGTGTAGGGATCACATGGAGTTCAGATCTCCGATTATCCGAAGTATCATATAACGACTAAGGAAGGGTCAAACGAAACATGTGCTTCCGCTGAGGAACATAAAGCCAGCCCTTTTCTTTTCAAACTGCAGCACATGCTTTGTCACTGAGAGGTGTAACACACTAAGAAGATGGTATTATTTGCCCTCTTCCACATACATGAGCTCTAACAATTGGAAAAAATCGCTGTAATTGATTGACAGGGAGAGAGAGTATGCTGTCCCTCCCACCAAGAGACCTATGCTTGCTTGACACCTGGTCATAAACAGCTGGTCATCAGACCTTTTAATTGGGAATCGAACACTTTTTCAAGGAGTGAAACAGAGCTACATTACCTGGGAGTGGTTGTTGGTAGCCGCCTGCACCACCACCAGTGTATCCTGGCACTCCACTGCCTGAATTCAAAGGCGTTTACTTTTTAATACTTAAGCACATTTGAAAGTAGTATTATTTTACTAAACCTCTGATGAATGAATACACTCATGTTCTATCTGTAGTTTAAAGAAAAATATAAGACTGTTGTCCTACCTGGTTGGTAACCTTGACCCCACAAGGCACCAGTGCCATACCCTGTAACAAGGGAGAGAAGAAAAATACATGAACACAGAAAAATTTCAGAAATAAATTCAGAAAAAATTTTTGATTATTGATATTGGTTATTTCTGGGGCACCTGGTTTACCAGGCTTCCCAACTCCAGCTCCCAGTCCAGCACCACCTGGGTAGATTCGACCTGAAAACAAAAGACTGTGATGGCTCATTCTTAAAAATTATATTGTTTTTACTGATTCTAAGCCTGATATATTCTTCGAGCTATATAATGTATCATGACCAACTCCACCTGGGCCACCAACTCCTCCTCCTATGCCTGCTAGCCCTCCACCTACACCTCCAGGACCTCCTTCTAAAGCCCCACCTGTACCTCCAAGTCCTAGGCCTCCTGCTCCACCCAAACTGCCAAATCCTACAAACACAGAAACATGTCACTGAGCATGTAATAATCCTTATAATAACTTATGACATCTTGAATTATCCATTATATTTATTTTGTTCTTTAAGTAGGTCCAAATGTGAAGCACTGACACAAACAAAATTATGCATATTTATAATAAAAAACACGTCATGGATTTGGATTCATGTTGATTCTGACAACAGTAAAATCCCAGGGATTTTTTTTTTGTGAGTAATTATTTCAATTCGATCAAAAACAATGCCTTGCTATTTGTAAGTTGTTTGTTCTTATGCAGCAAGTAATTCAGTGTAATCAGATCTAAACCTAAACTAAATATTATATCTATAATAATAATACCTTTTAATGTGCTCTGAATTGATTTTTTATAAAAAACCTGCTTGTAGTATTTAGAAATTCAAAGATGTGTAATAGTAAGTTAGTCATGTAAGTGTGTAAGTTTTTTTTTCCATGAAACATGCATGCAGAGGTGTCACACGTCAAACATATAAGGAACACCAAGCTCCCTTTAATTGTAAAGTTCCACTTTAATTCATCCATATTCAAATTCATACAGCAAATTGTTTCAGAGTAAATATATTAGTGAACACAGACAAAGTTGAATCACCATCATAACTGTATGGCTATTCAAACAAGCAGCACCTGATTTCCCAGGTTTCCCAGCTCTTAATCCTGCTCCGCCTGGGTAGCCAAAACCTGAAAATAAAAAACATTGAGCTCTTCTACTGCAGATCCGACAACGTGAATTGTAAATTAGCAGGATTAGAAGGCAGAAATTGAAATCACGACTTGTTTCGGCTGATAATTCGTTAACTACTGTAGATGTGTTATGCAATGTATATAAAGAATATTATAGTGTAAGTATCCACTGTTAAAATACCTCCTCCTTGACCACCCAGACCAACACCAGCTGCACCAGGACCTCCACCAACACCCCCTAAACCAGTGCCAACCCCTCCAGGAACTCCTCCAAGTGCTCCTGAGCCTCCCACCCCACCCAGTGCTCCAGTTCCCCAGTAGCCTTATGTAAAGAAAAAAAAAAAAGGAAATTTAAATCTTTGTCTGCTTTACCATTGGGATATAAAATAATCTGTGAGGAATCAGTAAAATACCTTTAGCTGCCTTTCCAGGGCCATATCCAGGACCTGTAAAAAAAAAAAAAAGAGAGAGATTGTTGCCATTGGCTGCATGAATATCTTCATAAGCTGAAGCCATGGTTAGATTACAAATTATAGGAAAACACTCCCAATTTATAAACAGTAAAATGAAGGCCACTAAATATTAATAAATATTTATTCCTTAATGTTTATAGTTGAATAATGGTAGCGGGATGTGGTAGCTCAGTGGTTAAGGTGTTGGGCTACTGATCGGAAGGTTGTGGGTTCGAACCCCGAGGTCCACGAAGCTGCCAATGCTGGGCCCCTGTGCAAGGCCCTTAAACCTCAGTTGTAAGTCACTCTGGATAAGGGTGTCTGCTAAATAATGTAAATGAATAGATTAGATAAAAACAGCTAACCTTTGCTTCCCACAGCAGCTCCACTTGGGAACCTTTGACCTGGAAAATATGAGAATATTTCACAAGATGCATTTTTAGATACCTAAATAGCTTATTCTGAGATATTATAAAATCTATTTATTTATTTATTTATTTATTTAGATTTTTTAGATTTTAGACCCTGATAAATGAGGGTACAAATATAGCCCACCATGATGAAACCTTGCAGATAATATTAATGTAAACTATCTAATATATATCGAAAACCATAATTTGTATTTATTTGCAGTGACATGCAGATTAATAGCAATACATTAACATATTTGTATTTCTTGTTGTGTTATTAGTCACTGAAATGTTTTTTTTTTTGTTTCCAGCCCATTCGACAATAAACTAACTGTAAATTTGACACCACTGAGTTAGAAAATGAATTATATGCATTCTTTTTTGCCAGTTTTGGCATGACTTCTGACCTCCAGTTCCTGTTCCTGTGCCTCCTGGCAGTTGACTGCTACTTCCAGGTAAAAAGCCAGTTCCCGTTGTCACTCCCGGCCCTGTAACTCCACCTGGGCCTCCGATACCACCAAGGAGTCCTCCAGCAGTACTAGCGTATCCTGATGCAAGACCATTTTTTGTAGAAAGGAAAAGCATGCCATGAAAAGGTATTACTTTATCTCATATGAATTGATGTTTATAATAAAAAAAATATATACTTTTGTTTCAAAGATGCTTAGAGAATTATGCATGAATACCTTTGGGGGGTTTAATTGTTCCACCTACAGGACTGGTACTAACTCCGCCTGGTCTTCCTGTGTCCTGTGCACCTGTTCCTGCTCCAAGTCCACCTGGTTCTCCTCCAACTCCACCTGGTCCTCCACCGACTCCACCTGGTCCTCCTCCGACTCTACCTGGTCCTCCTCCAACTCCACCTGGTCCTCTTCCGTCTCTACCTGGACCTCCACTGACTCCACCTGGTTCTCCTCCGACTCCACCTGGTCCTCCTCCGACTCCACCTGGTCCTCCTCCGTCTCCACCTGGTCCTCCTCCAACTCCACCTGGTCCTCCTCCGAATCCACCTGGACCTCCACTGACTCCACCTGGTCCTCCTCCGTCTCCACCTGGTCCTCCTCCAACTCCACCTGGTCCTCTTCCGTCTCTACCTGGTCCTCCTCCGACTCCACCTGGTCCACCTTCAACTCTGTCCAGTACAATGTCAGTTCCGCTTGGCTCTTCAAATCTACCTGGAGTATCACCACGTCCAGGAATGACACCACCTTCAGAAAGTACACACACAATAGCGTTACAATTCTGGTATCCGTAAGGTGAAATGTTCTTGAGCAGCTATGTTAAGGGAAATTGGAAATACCTGGAGGTTTTAGAGGTTTGGCTCCTGGAAGATCATCACCTACTCCACCTGCACAAGATCACATCCAATCATACCTTATAAAACAGTCCTGAACACAAATTACTAGATGATTTTTATATTGTTAAACAAAATTAGAAATCATGTATAGCTCTATATGCACCGATATCTGAGACATTGTAATTGTTTTATTGGAAGTAAAAATGTGTAATTTGCACTTGATGTTTTGCAAAACTGTGAACCGGGCAAACTTTTGGCATCGTCACATTTCTGACAGTTAATTGAAAAAACACTGTTTCAATATTTTCAAAAAATGTATTGTTATTGTCTCTCACAATAGCACTGACACAGTCAGAAATATTTATGATCTTATAGTTAAATGAATGCAATCACCTGTGCTTGGTTTTTGTGAATTCCTACCAACACCGATACCGATACCAAAACCAGCACCTTGTGAAAAGAGTGATAAACTTATAAATCTTTTCTCTACTATAGATTAGTCTAGGTTGTCCATGATTAGTTTATGAGTAGTTGTGTTAACCTGAATCTAAAGTGATCTTTTTAAACTATAGTTGATTCATGTTTTTCAAAGCGGTCAGCTGGTAGTGTAGAATCGCATGCATTTCATTCACAGTATCTATTGAGAGAGACATAGGAACAGCTGAGGTTTAAGCCGCCAACCTATCATTCATTCATTCATTCATTTGAATGTTTATCTTCATATTGAATGTCTACCGCTTATCCGAACTACCTCAGGTCACGGGGAGCCTGTGCCTATCTCAGGCGTCATCGGGCATCAAGGCAGGATACAGCCTACAGCCTGCCAACCCATCGCAGGGCACACACACACACTCTCATTCACTCACACACTATGGACAATTTTTCCAGAGATGCCAATCAACCTACCATGCATGTCTTTGGACCGGGGGAGGAAACCGGAGTACCCGGAGGAAACCCCCGAGGCACGGGGAGAACATGCAAACTCCACACACACAAGGTGGAGGCGGGAATCGAACCCCCAACCCTGGAGGTGTGAGGCGAACGTGCTAACCACTACGCCACCGTGCCCCCGCCAGCCTATCATTTTCTTTTTTTTTCTTTTTTGAATGTGAGCATTTACCACTGAAAACTATTCATGATTGAGGACAATGGTGTGTAAAACACCCTCATTCAAAGTAATACCTGGTCTACCACCAGCTAAGATGGGTATTCCTGTCCCAGTAACTCCATCAAGTCCGTCCCCATCAGTAGGACCACTGCTAACTCCTTTAATTAAAACAAATAAAAAAATAAAAACATAGTAAGTAACCATCTACACAGCTACATAGGAAACTGTGAACATATGAACTTTAATATATCTAAAAAAAAAAAATACATGCTGCTGTCAAACCTTAAAATATAAGCATCAGGCTTAATGTTTACTTTCACCTTATCAAAGATTTCAAAGATTTACCTTCACCTGGAGCACCACCAATAGAACTTCCAGATCCCTCTAAGACTCCTGTTTCCCCTGAGTATTACATGTAGGCATTTCAAGTCAAGTTCATGTTGGGTATAAATATTGTTAATAGATAAAAAAAAAAAAAAAAAAAAAAAAAAATTACCCAACCTAGGGGCCTTAGTAGAACCTGTGTTCAAAATAAAGACAAATGTTTTAAATTTTGAAAAAGACCTGTGGGACATTTTACACAACCAAGACCTATAACAAGCACCAGAATGTGGATGTCAGCAGGTTGTTACTAACCTGGTCCTTCTGTAGAGTCATTATCAGGCTTAATAGCTGATCCACCAGGATATAGGGGAAACACAGTAAAGGAAAGTTACTGTATTCCGCATACTACTGTATTGCTTCTTGCACTTCTTACTTGCTATCTTTCTCACTTTATTTATTTCCTACTCATGTTTTTTCTTTCTTTCTTCCTTTCTTTCTTTCTTTTAACATATTACCTCCATCAACATCTGTTTTGGTCCTCTGAGCCGTTGATGCTGTTGGTATACTGCCTGGAACTCTTGTTCCTCCTGTTGCTCCTCCTGTGACGACTGGAACTCCTAGGGTCAGATTTAGCAGATATTCCTTGTTGATTTCCAGGTCAGGCAATAAATTGTTGCATGACAATCAACCCAACAAACAGAAGGGAACACCAACACACCATATTTGTCTGCCTTGCTTCCAGTGACTGGTACCCCTCCTGCCCCAACAGCAGTGCCTGAAAACATAACAATTTGTCAAAAGACAACCCTTTATTCATTCATTCATTCATCTTCTACCGCTTATCCGAACTACCTCGGGTCACGGGGAGCCTGTGCCTATCTCAGGCGTCATCGGGCATCAAGGCAGGATACAGCCTGGACGGCGTGCCAACCCATCGCAGGGCACACACACACTCTCATTCACTCACGAACTACGGACAATTTTCCAGAGATGCGACTCAACCTACCATGCATGTCTTTGGACCAGGGGAGGAAACCGGAGTACACGGAGGAAACCCCCGAGGCACGCGGAGAACATGCAAACTCCACACACACAAGGTGGAGGCGGGAATCGAACCCCAACCCTGGAGGTGTGAGGCGAACGTGCTAACCACTAAGCCACCGTGCCCCCTCCACAACCCTTTATTATTTGTCTAAATATTTTCCAATAGTTGATCATCACCTGTACCAGTTGCAGTCCCTATTCCTGTGGTTGTGGTTCCAGCTCCAACAACACCAGGCACTGACCCTGCTCCACCTAAAACAGTTCCAGTTCCAAAACCAGGCTGACCTATTAAGAAAGAGTGTGACAGAGGTATCAGAGATAATTTAATCCAATTAGATGCCTTAAAGTTCAAAAACGGATTCATACCATATTTTGGTGGCTTTCCTCCTGATCCATATCCTGCATATCATAAAAGAAAACATACTTAAATCCGACTGAACACAATAAAATATGAACACCATCACTATTGGTTTATTAACAGAAACATGCCTCCAAAGCTTCCAAGACCGGTGCCCGGTCCACTGCCAGGAACTCCACCAAATGGAGATCCAGCGGCACCTCCAAAGCCCCCAGGCACTGCTCAATGGGTCAAAAGAAAAACTCCATCTAAATTACACAGTTAAGTATATAACAGTTCTAACATGCTATGGTTTCTCTACTTTTGTAATCATTTGTAATGTGCAGATTGGGCAAAGTGTGAAAGCTGTCACTGCAGAGGTTTTGCTGCATTTTTAAGAAGACATAGTAAATTAGAAACCTTGCCTTTACATTTACATAATTTAGCTGATGCTTTTTCCATATCAATGTAGGACTGAAAGATACAATTGAGAAGCTGATGGTTAATAAGCTTAAGCACTACTTACTGTAAATAGTCTTTTCACAAGTTATTTTCTTACCTTTAGTAAAGAAATTATATGGATATAATGCATGTGTTTTTTCAGTAACTGTAGTTTCATTGCACTTTGGATTCTTTGTTTTTGGATTCTAAATCCATCTCGGACTGTTTTTAATATGTATTAATTGTAAACAAAATGTGTGAGATGTTTTGCTCACCAGCCTGTCCAGTGCTTGCTACTCCTCCTGTTCCAGTGCCAAGTACTCCTCCTGCTCCTAATTGCCCTATTGCCCCAAGTATACCCAAGGAAGAATATAATGGTAAAGTGTTTTGGACTGCTTACGTGAATGTGTCATTATTTGTGCATTTGCAATGCAACGCTTGTAACGCAACTTCTATTTTCTAGCAAAAAAAAAACATACCATATTTAGCAGCTTTTGAACCTGGTCCATATCCTGTAATAAAAAAAAAAACATGTTACTTTCAATACAAATGGTTTGGATAAATAATTAATGTAAGTTAATAACCTGCAGCACCTGTAGGCCCTCCTCTGAATCCTGTTCCTCCTGGTACACTGCCTGCTCCAAGTCCATATCCAGCCCCAGGACTCAATCCAGTGCCCTGGCCATATCCACCAACAGATCCTGCTCCGGTTCCATATCCTTGAGCAGGCCCACCTACCCCAGATGGAGTAACACGTCCAGCCTGACCTGCACATCAGATTTACATAACATTCACAATGCAAACTAGTATTAGGTACTTATAGTAATTTGAAAATAACAAAATAGGTTTATCTACCATATTTAAGTGCCTTTGATCCACTTGGATATGCTACAGTTAAGACAGAACATACAACATAAGAATACAAGATATAATATATGAAATTTAATTATAAATGTGCATAACAATTGATGCTTTACCTGAACCATATCCCCCAGGTACTGCACCAGGACCATATCCCCCAGGTACTGCACCAGGACCATATCCCCCAGGTACTCCACCAGGACCATATCCTCCAGGTACTCCACCAGGACCATATCCCCCAGGTACTCCACCAGGACCATATCCCCCAGGTACTCCACCAGGACCATATCCCCCAGGTACTCCACCAGGACCATATCCCCCAGGTACTCCACCAGGACCATATCCCCCAGGTACTCCACCAGGACCATATCCTCCAGCTGGTACACTGCCAGTTCCTACTCCACCTCCTGGTGCCACTCCAGTACCAAAACCACCAGCTGGTACTCCTGGTCCTAATCCACCACCAAGTACCCCTCCTAATCCTCCAGGCAATCCTGCTCCAGCAGTACCTGTTCCACTTGGGAATCCTGTTTTGCATAAATAGATGTAAATCAAATGTGCACGACATTTCAAGCATGATGATTCAGTTAGAGGATTCTAGCTACATTTATACAAAATTTAGTGAGCCTTACCATATTTGCGAGCTTTGGCTCCAGCATACCCTGAAAAAAGTGTGATACAAAAATACAGCACATAGAACACAAAGATTCGGATTACATGTTTATAATATTTACAAAACCAATTAAATGTTTATGGACATTTATAACATTTGTGATTTTTTTAAATGTCTTTCATGATCCTAAACTGAGGAATAACTATTTAATCTATCAACCTATCAAGTACATCCTCATTTTGTTTCACTAGCTCAGGGACTTACGTCAACAGTACCCTCAGTCTAAAATGCCTACCATCATGTGCAAAACTTCAAAACTGTAATATACCAATGTGTCCTTCAACTCAGCACTTCTATGTATGCATATAGAAAATTGCTTCAAGAATATATGTTTTCTGTTTGTTAAAATGAATGTACAGCATACTGAAATACTGTAACATAGGTTAATTTACCCCCAGGTCCAAGACTGCCACCAGATACTCCTCCAGGTCCAAAGCCACCACCTGGCACACTTCCAAGTCCAAGGCCACCACCAGGTACACCTCCAGGTCCAAGGCCACCACCTGGCACACTACCTGGTCCGCCACCAGTTGTCCCTCCTGGTCTTAGTCCACTTCCAGGCTGAAATCCTGAACCAGGTCCTCCTTGGGCACCACCAGCACCTCCTACTATACATAAAATATAATAAAGTTCATTTTATATTACCATATATCATAAAATTAGAGTCATAGCATATTTATGAGCTTTTGCTTCAGATCAATATCCTGTGGCATTTTTTAATCAGAAAACAAACATTTTGGTGCAACTTCTAATTTATAACTATTAAAGTTATACCTCATCTCCATCTACTCCAATCACTCTGAAGGAAAAAATGTCCATTCTATTGACTGTTTCTGTTATAGCACTTACATTACTTTGGCATGTGTGCTATTATATACAACATATAGCACAAAATAAATCGAAAATTAAATAGTTACTAAAATATGATATTCATTAATACCTCCAGTTCCAATAGCAGGTCCAAGCCCTCCACCAGGCAGCCCTCCAACACCCGCACCAAGTCCTCCTGGCAATCCTCCAGCACCTAAAGCCCCTCCAGGACCTCCAAGCTGAGCTAAAGAACAAAATAATAGTAGAAACAATACATACCATTTTTATTGGACAACCTAGAAAAGTTTCTTGTGGTTGAAGTGAAATTAAGGGCTAAAATAGCATTAATTAATTAAACATTGTGCTTTAATCCTATGAATAATAAACTAAACATACATGTTTAGATACATACAAGTGCATAATACATTCTTAAGTCTTACCATATTTTCTTGCTTTGGCTGCAGCATATCCTGAAATGTATAGGATAAAAGGCATGTTTCATTACTCAGAAAAAAAATAACCCATTTTCATTTTAAATGATGCAACTACATTTATCAAGTTACCACCAGCTCCAAGACCAGAGCCAGGAAGTCCTCCAGCTCCAATCCCTGAACCAGGAAGTCCACCAGCTCCAATTCCAGACCCAGGAAGTGATCCAGCTCCGAGACCAGATCCAGGAATTCCACCAGCTCCCAGTCCAATTCCAGGGACCCCACCAGTTCCAAGTCCTCCAGGCAATCCTCCAGCACCTAAAGCCCCACCAGGACCTCCAAGCTGAGCTAGAGAAACATTGTTAGAAGAAACAATACATAAAGCTTTTATTAAACAAACTTGTAAACTTTTTTGTGGATTAAGTGAAATTATGGGCAAAAATATCATTATTGAAATAAGCATTGTGCTTTAATTCTGTACATATTAAACTAAACGTAGATTCATGTGTGTAATTACTTTTTAAGTCTTACCATATTTTCTTGCTTTGGCTCCAGCATATCCTGAAATTTTAGGAAAAATGCATGTGTCATTACTAAGAACAAAAATTACCCATTTTCATTATATAAGATGCAACAACATTTAAACAAGTTACCTCCAGGTCCAAGTCCAGAGCCAGGAAGTCCACCAGCTCCAAGTCCAGACCCAGGAAGTCCACCAGCTCCAATTCCAGACCCAGGAAGTCCACCAGCTCCAATTCCTGACCCAGGAAGTCCACCAGCTCCATAACCAGAGCCAGGAAGTCCACCAGCTCCAAGTCCAGACCCAGGAAGTCCACCAGCTCCAAGTCCAGACCCAGGAAGTCCACCAGCTCCAAGTCCAGACCCAGGAAGTCCACCAGCTCCAATTCCAGACCCAGGAAGTCCACCAGCTCCAATTCCTGACCCAGGAAGTCCACCAGCTCCATAACCAGAGCCAGGAAGTCCACCAGCTCCAAGACCAGAGCCAGGAAGTCCACCAGCTCCAATTCCTGACCCAGGAAGTCCACCAGTCCCAATTCCTCCAGGCAATCCTCCAGCACCTAAAGCACCACCAGGACCTCCAAGCTGAGCTAGAGAAACATTGATAGTAGAAAGAATACTTGAAGCTCTAATTGAAAAAACTTGTCCATTTTCTTGTTGATTAAATAACTTACAGTAATGGCTAAAATATCATTACTGAAATAAGCATTGAGCTTTAATTGTATACATATTAAACAAAACATACATGGATTCATGTGTGTAATTACTTTTTAAATCTTACCATATTTTCGTGCTTTGGCTCCAGCATATCCTGAAATTTTAGGAAAAATGCATGCGTCATTACTAAAAACAACAATTACCCGTTTTCATTACATAAGATGCAACAACATTTAAACAAGTTACCTCCAGGTCCAAATCCAGAGCCAGGAAGTCCACCAGCTCCAATTCCAGACCCAGGAAGTCCACCAGTTCCAATTCCTGACCCAGGAAGTCCACCAGCTCCAATTCCAGAGCCAGGAAGTCCACCAGCTCCAATTCCAGACCCAGGAAGTCCACCAGCTCCAATTCCTGACCCAGGAAGTCCACCAGCTCCATAACCAGAGCCAGGAAGTCCACCAGCTCCAAGACCAGAGCCAGGAAGTCCACCAGCTCCAATTCCTGACCCAGGAAGTCCACCAGCTCCAATTCCTGACCCAGGAAGTCCACCAGCTCCAATTCCAGAGCCAGGACGTCCACCAGCTCCAAGACCAGAGCCTGCTGGCAATCCTCCAGCACCTAAAGCACCACCAGGACCTCCAAGCTGAGCTAGAGAAACATTGATAGTAGAAACAATACTTGAAGCTCTGATTGAACAAACTTGTAAATTTTCTTGTTGATTAAATAACTTAAGGGCTAAAATATCATTAGTGAAATAAGCATTGAGTTTAATTGTAAACATATTAAACTAAACGTACGTAGATTCATGTGTGTAATTACTTTTTAAGTCTTACCATATTTTCTTGCTTTGGCTCCAGCATATCCTGAAATTTTAGGAAAAATGCATGTGTCATTACTAAGAACAAAAATTACCCATTTTCATTATATAAGATGCAACAACATTTAAACAAGTTACCTCCAGGTCCAATTCCAGAGCCAGGAAGTCCACCAGCTCCAATTCCAGACCAAGGAAATCCACCAGCTCCAATTCCAGACCCAGGAAGTCCACCAGCTCCAAGTCCCGACCCAGGAAGTCCACCAGCTCCAATTCCGGACCCAGGAACTCCACCAGCTCCAATTCCAGACCCAGGAAGCCCACCAGGTCCAAGACCAAACCCAGGAAGTCCACCAACTCCAAGACCAGAACCTGCTGGCAATCCTCCAGCACCTAAAGCACCACCAGGGCCTCCAAGCTGAGCTAAAGAAACATTAATTGAAGAAACAATACATGAGCATTTTACTGAACAACAAATTTCTTGTGGTTCATGTCAAATTAAACTTCAATAAAAGTGTTAGGAATAACTGATTAAATTAAATTAGTTTCACCCATATCTACAGCTTTGGGTTTGAACTTTAGGCAAATGTTGGATATGAAATTTCTTGGAAAATTATCCACCATATTTCTTATTTAATTGTTTTTCTTACCATACTTCCATGCTTTGGCTCCTGCTCCTGGTGAAAGTAAAAACAAGTCATTTAATATTTTAAGACAATGTCTGATATAATGAAATTAAACAGCAAGCAACATTTGTTTACCTCCCGGATAGGTACCAGCACCACTGGGATACAAGCCTCCAGGACCAGCACCAAAACCAGGCACACCACCTGCTCCAGGAGCAGCACCAAATCCAGGTACACCACCTGCTCCAGGCACAACACCAGGTACACCACCCGCTCCAGGGACAGCACCAGGTACAGCACCAGGTACACTTCCTGCTCCAGGTACAGCACCAACACCAGCTACAGAACCAGGTAAAACACCTGCTCCAGGCACAACACCTGGTACACCGCCTGCTCCAGGAACAGCACCAGGCACAGCACCAGGTACACCACCTGCTCCAGGAACAGCACCTGGTACACCACCTACACCAGCTCCTACACCAAGTCCAGCTGCTGTTGGAGACATTAATATTAATAAGGTATTTTAGTACATATTCATTATAGAATATAGGAAAATACATTATATGTCAACGTACAGTATGGGGAACACTTGACCATCATATCAACATCTGCGTTCACAAACCAAGTGCCATAAAGACATGAGTTAATGTTTAATCCAACTGAACACCCTTGGGATGAACAAGAACTCCAATTGTGTGCCATGCGTTCTTGCCCAACATCAGCACCATTTCTTTCCTCAGTATTGCTCTTGTGGCAATTTAGGCAAATCTCCACTGTCACCTTCTAAAATCTAGTGGAGATCAGGGCTATATGCCCATAGTTTCGAAATGTGAGTTTCACAGACACATACGGGGGAGTCTGCCGTCCACAAATCGTTGGTCTTATAGTGTAGCTTAGCATGCGATTCATATTCAGCTTTTAGCTTGAAGATCTAAACTTACCATATTTAGCAGCTTTAGCTTGAGACTTAGCTGAGCCTGGTACTGAAGGAATAAAGAATAAAGTCTTTAGAACATAAATTATTTATATAAGTATACACATCATACATGTGTTATTTATATGGCTGTGATGTAGAATACAGAATCATTCAGTAAAGAAATGATCTGTAATCATTGTGACTAAAGTGTAAGCACTAATTACATCTTTTGTGATTTTTCCAGTACAGTGTTCCTTATGAACCTGACCAGGATAAACCGCTTACTGAAGATGGGAAAATAATTCCCAATAATGGGAGTTCATGAATCAGCCAGCATAAAAAAATTAAATCCACGTAAGTAAAGTGTACCTATTGGCAAATGTTTTAATACTAGTAAGTTCAGATGTATTCATTTCCCTTTATTTAATATAAAACTGCAGATGTCTCAGGAATATTTCCTACTTTTCCTATGCACAAGAATACCTCCAGACTTTGGTGAAATGAGAGGGTATCCACGAAACACTCCTGGTAACTGTTGTCCAGCAAAGCTTCCACGACCACCATTGGCTCCAAGTCCACCTTGACCAAGCTGAGCTACAAATTAAAAGGGGAAAATGGTGTGATCGATACAAAAACAGATGATTGATACTATTATACAATCAGTTTAAAGCTCACCAGTCTGAGATCCTGAAGCTACGCCTGGCAGGACACCTTGACCACCAAAACCTGCATAAAGAAGGTTGCTTTAAATATCCGATGTTAATAAAAGAACATTTCCTAGATGTTATTAATTGCTTCAGCTGTATTTACCTTGTCCAGGAACAATACCACCCTGGTACAACCCAGGAATATTAATACCTAATTTAAGATAAAGAAAGCAGTATTGCATTTGCAAATTCTAGTATAATGCTAATGAATAAATGGCATCACGTTGAATAAGTAATTAAGTGATATCTCAAGTATAAGTGTTATCACATAATAAAACCACATTACCTGGTACCGGTGCCTTCCCTGTCTTGCCAAATTTGCGTCCAGAACCTGTTCCTGTACTTGGTAATCCAGATTGTGGCAATATAGGTGCTAAAGGGACAAAAATATCATGGACACACTCAGGGATACATAGGTATATAGTTTCCAAACAGAAAATATCACAATAACAATGATTTCTGGTAACTACCTCCTCCAGGGCCAAATCCAGCTCCACCTGGTCCAACTCCAGCTCCACCTGGACCAACTCCAGCTCCACCTGGGCCAACTCCAGTTCCACCAGGGCCAACTCCAGCTCCACCAGGGCCAAATCCAGCTCCACCTGGGCCAACTCCAGTTCCACCAGGGCCAAATCCAGCTCCACCAGGGCGAACTCCAGTTCCGCCAGGAACAACTCCAGTTCCACCTGGGCCAACTCCAGCTCCACCTGGGCCAAATCCAGTTCCACCAGGGCCAAATCCAGCTCCACCAGGACCAACTCCAGTTCCACCTGGACCAACTCCAGCTCCACCTGGGCCAAATCCAGCTCCACCAGGGCCAAATCCAGCTCCACCAGGGCTGGAACCTGCACCACCTGGACCAACTCCAGCTCCAAAGCCAATTGCAGAACCACCAGGTCTGACTCCTACACCACCTGGAACATATCCAGATCCACCAAGACCTATTCCACCAGGTCATGTTATGGATATTATGAATAATATAAGTTATAATTGTTTTCAACTATTGCTATTTAAAACTATACAGTTTGTAACTGTAACCTGCCTATGAAGTTAAAGGTCTAACTTCATAAATTTCTTACCAGTTTTTGGTGGTTTCTGTCCAGGATAAAGACTTCCAGCACTGCCATATGCTCCATATTTGCCTGAAAATACATAGCTTATAATATAGATAGGTAATCATATGCTATGATATAACACTATGCTCCTAGCTTTTTGTTGCCCCTTTATTAAGGCTCCTTACCTTTTCCCACTCCACGAAGACCAACTCCTCCTGGCCCAATTCCTGGACCAATTCCACCTGAGCCAGCTCCTCCTGGTCTGATGCCTCCTGGTCCGACTCCTGAACCAATTCCACCTGAGCCAACACCTCCCGGTCTGACTCCTCCAGGACCATATCCTCCTAGACCAGTCCCACTTGGACCAACTCCTCCTGGTACAACTCCTCCTGGGACAATTCCTCCTTGTCCGACTCCTCCAGGACCATATCCTCCAAGACCAGTCCCACCTGGACCAACTCCTCCTGGTCCAACTCCTCCAGGTCCAAAACCCCCAACACTCTGGCTGGGGCCAAGTCCACCTAAGCCTCCTATAGAGAAAAAAAAAACAATTATATTTACGCCTTACATTTACCATAGAAAAATCGTTCAATTCATGAACTTTAGGGCAATAAAAATAAAAGCATCAATCTCACCACCTCCAAAAGCACCAGTTCCAAGTCCCTGAGCACCATATCCTGCTCCTAGAAAAGTATATATTAATGTATATATATTTTGTTTATATTAAAAAACTACCTTTACTATGAACTGGTTGTAAATATTACTAATACTAAACAAATAAAATCTTCTGAAACATTGTTGTCTTTTACACTTTATATAATGAACTATTATACGTATAATTACTATGAAATTGTTGATTCCACTCTCACCTGATTTTGGAGGCTTGACAGCAGCTCCTGATTTGAAAAATAAAGAGTAATCTATTAAACAACTGTAGCAATGACCAATGAAAATAATGAGGATATTAACCAAGAGTGTGTGTAATGTGTCAATAAGAATAATTGTCTGAAATTTATTCAAGACCTTAACACGTACCAACACAAGGGAAACACAAAGTATACCAAATAAAATAGTAGTTTGAGAAAGCAAAAAAAAAAATTTCAATCTGTCTTAAGATTCTACAATAAATCAATAGTGTGAAAATGCAAATGTTTTTACATTTATGATTGGAAATTATATGCAATGCTTTACAAGATCTACAGAAAAATTGTTCCTGCTCTTTTTTAATGAGATCTGATTCAATCTGATCTAGACAGATCTAGAGCCAGTACCCACACTACTAGGCTCACCATATCAGGTAATATTGTATGTTATCCTCAACACATTGAAGCGTTTAGGGGAATTTACAGAAGAGACCCTCAAAAGATGTAGTTGTAGATGTAAAATATTAAATGTGACATTTTATGTAAATTTCCACAAACCAGGACCACGTCCTCCAGTTCCCAAGCCACCAACACCTATTCCACCAGTTCCAATACCCCCAGTGACTGGTCCACCTGTGCCAGGGCCTGTGCCATAACCACCTGGTCCTATTCCTCCTGTACCAGTACCAGGAACAAATGCTCCAGTTCCAAGTCCTGGCCCACCACTACCAGTACCAAATGCAGTCCCTGCTGTACCAGGACCTACATAATAACCAATAAATTTGAGTCCTGTTATAACTTGTGTATATTGCCTTAAATTTAAAACTAAATATTAGAAATTGTAAAAGTATAAAGATCATAGGGTGTCACTCACCAGCTGTCTTCCCTGGCTTGTAACCAAAAAACCTCCCTGGTACTACATAAATTTAAACGGGAGAAAACCTATTTACTTTTAAATAATATATTACTTTGTACACATTTATGTGATTATCATTGTACATGGCATATTCATGGCAAATGTTATAATTCTTTATATCACATGCAGTATAAGTCTTATCCAAGAATTCTGATAAACATTTATATGCTAAACATATATTCGTTAGTTAATTGTGCAGAAAAATGAATACTAGCATATCTTGTGTTTATTAAATGGAAATATCTACCACCTCCTGCTCCAGGACTGGTGCCAATTCCTGGTCCAGTTCCCAGTGCACCTCCAGGACCAGCACCAAGACCACTCCCTGGAAGGACTCCGGTCCCTAAACCTCCAGGTCCGATTCCTGGGCCTACTCCTACACCAGAACTAATTCCAGTACCAAGTCCAGCTCCAACGCCCCCTACTGGACCAGCTCCAGCACCAGGTCCGATGCCAGTTCCTACTCCAGGCCCAGCTCCTCCTCCTCCAGCAGCTGGTATGTAGACTCCTGCAACAGAAGACAACAGTCAGTATCATTCCAACACCTTAAGCACTGAGTTACCCACTAACATGTCCCCTCTTACCTGCTAACTATAACATTCCACCAGTTACCTGGTGACCCACAACTGTTCTTTCAATTACCCGTTGACCCACTATTACTCTAATAATACCACTTCTTAGAATTCATAACAGTCTGTAAGTTCATAGAACACTTCAGGTTCACAAAAGTTCATGAACACCTCTAATAATCCTTTGTCATATTCCGAAAATCCTAGTCTACATCTAGATGTCTACCAAGGTAGAATTTAACATCTATTGGAACATTTCTTCTATATCAATCTACTATACAATTAAAAAAAAAAAAAACTCTTTCTAGAGTTCCTCAATGGTTCCATGGACAGTTAAGGATCTATAACTTCCATAAAGGGAAGGTTGTAACTGGCATGTTCTTTGAGTGAGAAACAGGACCACTCGTCCATAAGGACGATTGGAAAAACCCGTCAGGTTATTTAAACCATTTCTTTATCTGATAGTATATAATACCAAGAGAACAGTACATACCTGTAGCTTATTACTAAAACAATTACATCTCTGCATTCATGAGCACATCGAAATAAAAAAAGGTGAATGAGTAAACTCTTGTTTATATTTAATTTAGCTTATTAATGTTCCGTATTAAATTAAAAAACTTAAAGTTCATGCACCTGTAAACAGCGATTTTAAATTCATGCAGTTAGATGGCTATAGTTTTGTAAGTTGCATAAAAAAATTTTTTTTCTTGAGTTCTTGACTCAAGTTTGTGTTTGTATTTATAATCTAGAAAGTGATTCCAGGCAAAGAATTTTTTTTTGTATTTACTTCTTCCCACATCCCTATTCTTTTGCAAAATGTAAAGTCTGTGATTTAGATGTCGTGATTTCAACTAAAGCCATACTGTAATTTTTAAAGTTCCTATAGTTTACGTTGACAAAAGTTATTATAATTAAGCTCAGTCTATGACCTTTGCTTAAATCTGAAAGACAAAGACAACGCAGGATAATGTTTTCCAAGAATAGTTTCCAAGACCTTTAGAACTTACAAGAACCTATAAAACTGAGGTAGATTACATCAGATTGTACTTGCTGCCAAACACAGTCAATCTAATTATAAACACTGGGACATATAATAATGATTGGATGGTGTTGTATTTAAAAGCACCTGGAAAGAGAGAATGCCTGTATCAGAAAGCAGGAGACATCTTACCTCCTTGAAGTGAGGGTCTACACAGAGCCAGCAGGACAAATCCATGGAAGAGCAGCAGAGCTTTGCCCCTCGCCATCCTGCTCTGTAATACCCTGTTCCTTTAGCAACCTAGGGGTTTTATTCCCCCTCAAGTGCTTATAGCTGTACACCCATGTCTTGAAAAAGGAGGGAACTTGGAGAGGGATGTCCATCTGTCTGTGTGTGTGTTTGAGATGGGGGGTTGGACAAAGGTAAGGGTATGATTCACTGGGTAATTACTACAACCAACACTGTGTCTATGTACAGTTTGCTTTTCTCTTTAGTCCACCTCTGAGGCTCTCAAAATGATCCATGCTTGGGAAGCATATCGATGAACAGAAAAAAAGACATATATAAAAGAGAGAAAGAGAGATTATGAGACAGTTCTCATACCTGCGAAAGAAAATCTGCTGTTTTTCTTTCAAGAATATCCGATTTTCTTTGCTTCATTGGTCCAAAACAGTAATCTATCAACAGGTCCAGACATTCTCGCATTGCTTTACTGAAAGCATTGTAATAGATAATAATGTATGATACATTTTCTAAAATCATGAATGACAGTTATACAGTGAATCAAAGGGGATTTTTTTTGTATTATTAGAAAGGTATACTTTTTTTTACTCCTTAAGTTATTTTATTATTTTTTTTGGTGATCTAGCTCTCCTTCTTTGGGCTGGGAACCTACTGCCAGAACACAAGCTGTGTTTTTAGGCTGTTGGCAAGAATAAGGATTAGGTCATTCCTGCACTGATAGACATTTTGAAATTGAACGTAAAACCACATATATATGCAGAGAGAAAGAGAAAGATAGAGAAAGAGAGAGAGAGAGAGAGAGAGAGAGAGAGAGAGAGAGAGAGAGAGAGAGAGAAAACAACAAATGCCCCCACAAGAATAGCAATAAGTCCTATTTTTTACAGTCAAAATCTTTCCTTTTGGTTACTAAGGTTAAGACTGATTGGGTTGTATGTATAATATTAATTATGGAGACAACTTATACAAATGACACGCAAGAAAGAAACATAAGGCATGTTTTACATGAAAACGTATAATGTACAACAAAAATAAACTCATTCGAGACTTGATGATGTAACCAAGTACAAGTCAATTGAAAGAAGAATTTTTTTTTGGTCTGTGGTCCAAAGCAAACCTTTCTGAACCTGTCTTCATTCTAACATACAATGTTAACACTACAAGATTTAAACAAATTATAGATGCTCGATAAATCCACAAAGACGACTCTTGTTCTTTTCAGTCGACTAGTTGCATTGGTAAAAATGATAGCAAGAATATGGTGACATCCTACAAAACTTTACATGATGATTCTCAAATTTGTAAAAAAAAAAAATTTGTTAAAAAACATGCTGACATCCAAATACAGACAGTTTAGAAAAAAAGCATGTCTGGGTCGAGTGAGAACTGACAAGTTAAGTCAGTTAGTTATTGGCAAAGTGACTTCACTAATGTCTAATGTGCCTTTAATAAAGCAATGGATTTGCAATGGAGTAGGGCTGAGGTTTGCACAATGCTGTAATTTCTTAACGCAAAACAGTGTAATACCTTAATTGGACACAAAAGCTGCTTTTTTATTGCCTAGCGTGAAACATGATTGAAACCATTTTTTTTACGTACAGTTTGATGGAGCAGCATAGTTATGCGATGAAATAATTGTAGAATAAAAACAACAGGGAAAAGGGGGTTTGCAGAGGAGATATACATTTCTTTCCCGGGCTGATAAGCTGTAGTGTGTACCTGTATGTCGAGGGGAAAAAAAAGAAAAGGAAAAAGCAAAATTTGGAAATGAGGCCAAACCTGTTGAACCACCATTATATTGTTATTCATTTGATTATACGCGCAATATGCTTACGAACTCATGTATTCTCTTGTGTACAGCAAAGAAAACTGATAAAGGCACAGAGAGACCTATCCTATAGCTTAATTCTAATAATCTTTTATATTATCAAACCCTGACTCAACATGGAGAAAGCTGTAATTTCCCTCATGGGGACCAGACAAATGTACCCACAAAAGTCAAAGCTCTTAGATATCCCAGATATTCCATGTTGCGCTATTCAGTCCCCACTAAGATTTATAAACATGTACACACACGCACGCACACAAACACACACACACACTTCAGCGTTGTGTGCCCAAGTGCTCTGCTCTCTTTGCCAGCTCAGAGAAGCATATCACAGTTATGAATAAAACTGTTGATTGAAATGCGCTTATTTTCAGTTTACCTAATGTCTACCTTACGTTTACCTAACGTCTGCTGTCTATATAAGGATCTACATGCTGCCTGCTTATGCTCCCACAAACTACTCTCACCATTTAACAAGCCTAGGGGAATGGGGATTGTTTTTCAGCAGGATATCTGAATCTGGTCTTGAGGCCCCTTTAGATAAGTTGGCATAATTGTAACTTGTCAGGTCTATTCAGACAGAAATCAAGAACATAGATGTGAATAAGGTGTGTAACTTGAATACATAGGAGACACTCTTGGAAAGGAAAACCAGACTGAACAACCAAAAAAAGTCAAAAAGTCTTTGTTTGACCAAAAATTGCCTTTTCATGCCTTATAGCTTATGATGATAAGTCCTATCTAATCATGTATGGAGGATGCAATGTCTACAGAAGTGTCTGGCAGATTCAACTCTGATCTCAGTAGCTTTGGAAAACGAGTCTGAATCACCATTTTCTGCCAGCTAGCATCAGTCAGTTGACTCTAAATTAGCTGAGTAGGTCCTTGTGTACACCTCTTTAATTCATACAAGGTAATATCAGTGTATGTAACCTTTATGTACTCTGAGTTATTTGCAGACTAGCAATTAAAGTACATTTAGCTTCTTTCTTTGTTATCTAGTCACTGTTTTCCACACGCTGACTAGTCAAATCGATGTATTAGTCAACCAGTAAACCCCACTAGTGGGGACCGAATGTAGTTAACCCTACATTAACTATTCTTTGACACATGTATTTTAAGAGAACCTAAACATATTCCACTACACCGCTTTAGAAAGTTTTTATTAACCTTCCAAACCTGCCTAGGGGCTGTTTAGAGGTAAATAAGGAGACAATTGAACAAACACTCTTATAAAAGCATTCTGCGTAATGAATTACGATTCCCGCCTCCACCTCGTGTGTGTGGAGTTTGCATGTTCTCCCCGTGCCTCGGGGGTTTCCTCCGGGTACTCCGGTTTCCTCCCCCGGTCCAAAGACATGCATGGTAGGTTGATAGGCATCTCTGGAAAATTGTCCGTAGTGTGTGATTGCGTGAGTGAATGAGATTGTGTGTGTGCCCTGTGATGGGTTGGCACTCCGTCCAGGGTGTATCCTGCCTTGATGCCCGATGACACCTGAGATAGGCACAGGCTCCCCGTGACCCGAGGTAGTTCGGATAAGCGGTAGAAAATGAGAGAGAGAGAGAGAGGTAATACTGTATGTCTAGATGGCTGGGGCTTCTGAATAGACTGAAGGCTATATTTCTAGGCTATATTTCTATTACCCACACTAAAGAGAAAGTATTAACCAACTCCTTTTGGTCAAATCGAGTCGCAAAGACATTTCTACATTATTTAAGCTGCAATATATAAAAATCTGACATCAAATCAATCAATTTATCATTTTTAAAAAGATCCTAAAATGATATAATACATAAATAAATGCAGGACAGACTACAAGTGTGTTGTTTGGCAAACTATTCCCAAAGACAGGACTCATGTGAGAACAGGACTAGACTTCATTTGTTATTTATTTGGTCTGCACAAACATATTTTGTGGGTTTTATGATGTAAGAGTTGTAAGGCTCAAAGTAAGAAAACACAAATGTAACTGAGAACATTACAGACTACTGTACACTCCTGTAGTCCCATGTGTCGCGTGATTGATGTGTGAATGTATTATGAAGGGCCAAGCGACATGCAGTAAGAATCTAAATGCTGTTTTTTGGAGAAACTTAAGATATAATGAAGTAAAGCTCATGTGAGAAGTTTAGTGAATGAAGGTAAAAATATATTAACATTTACAAAGAAAAAAAACACACCTAGCTACGTAGCCCATCTAACTGTCCTTGTGTAAGGAGTGTGTTCTTCATTCTAAAGACACTGAAGGGACTGTGGCACAGCTTTTAAAAAAAAATTAAGCAATCTGACAACATGTGAATTATGCCCTAGGATGTCATCTGCAACAAGCCCCCTTCCCATGACTCACTAGGCTTGACTAGCCGGTGGGGTTTCAGGGATTAGTACATTAACAATAACAGTGCTCTAAGTACATACACATAGCAGAGTCCTAGAGGAAATTATCAAGTAAAACAGCAATAACAGAAGGAAAGATCTCTAGACATTGTTGTCTTTATATCGTCAAATCTTAGATTAACAAAAACAGATTTTTATTTCTTCTGGGTTTTCCTTGATAGATGGAAAGATTAGCATAATTTCACCTTGGTCCAGATTGATCCACATTGTAATTGATTCAATGTTTTGTTCTAGGCAACATCTTGATGTACATATTGTCCAGATTTTTTAGTTATAATCACTACACACTTCAGACCTATTTTTAAATATTTTTATATCTTACGCATATTGCAATGATATGTGAGGTAGACTGTGGTGTGGCATAAGGAAGTTACGAACACATGACTTACTCCATAAGCTATTATATAGAGAATTTTACCCCATAAGTTACCCCATAATAGTCAGCTGAAAGTTGAGTGGTCCATTTTCTCAACCTTTGCACATGAATCAAGGTCATGTGTACATCATTTTTCATCTGTTTGCGATATATCTTGCAATAGAAAAGAGTATTATTAAAATAGCACACTTTGGCATAAAAGAACAAAAAGGTGACCAGGCACAACCTTAGCAGCATGATTTCCTGCACCAACGGGCTTTCATTTGCACTTTCTGCAGTTCCAATATTTGACCACTAGGGACAATAATAATACTATGGATCTAAAAGGGAGGTGAACATCTTGCACTACAATTGTGCTACATCTAGAAAGGTGTAAAAAAGTAGTAGTATGTCAACAAACTTTAAAATGTATAGAGTTATATATTAGGACTGCCCTAATGGACAATCCACCATTGTCCAAAAGGATGCTAGTAATGCCTATAGCAGGTAGGTGACTTGGCGTTCAATTGAGATCTTTCTAAATTTGTAACTTTTTAAGGAACTGCTTTTTAAATGGAGAATTCTTTCCCCATCCGTGTTGACATCCTCAAATCCTGAGCCTAATTGAGTAATAAGCAAACACACCGGCTGAGATATTTATAGACATAATGTGGAGTGCCCTAATTCCATGAACCAGTAAATTAACTGGATCAAAATGGAGCGATTAGCACAGGGTCACTTGGAAACAGTCACTGACCAACAAGACAAGTTTCCAACACCAACAGATAAAAAAAAAAACAAGTTTTCAAAACCAACAGAAAAAGAAAAAGAATCAGCAAAGATCTGAGGCTTGTCCATGCCAGCTTGTTGCTGTAACTTAATACTTAACCTGATCACAAATGTTTTGCATTCCATGTTCCTGAAGACAGCTGTTGTAAAAGAATGATGTCAGGTCTGTCTCGCCTAAGACTTCGTGGGGAGGTAAGACGGCAGGGGGAGAAGGAATAAGGGGAACACAGGCTCTCAGTGAGATAACCCTGTGCCAGAACTTTCTGCCAGCAAAAACAAGGTCATCCAAGTCAACAGTGTACACAAGGTCTTCTAAGCATTATTATGTTGTGCTTGTAGAATAATACACCAAGTTTATCTCTTTTTCAGATTTGACACTAGATTATACAGTATATGTATGTCATTTGCCTCTCTACACTGGCTGGAGTGTGTTAATGGGTATGTGTGTGATTGTTCCCTGCAATGGGTTGCCCCCTGTCTAGGGTGTCCCCTGCCCTATGCCTCAAGTCCCCTGGGATAGGCTCGATGTTCCTGGTGAGCCCGTGTAGGATAAGTAATACAGACAATGGACGGATGGATGGATGGATGGATGTCATAAGTGCACGGTAGTGCATCAGAAACAGTTGCCACCTCAAAGCTCCATGCCCACTGGATCAAATCTGTATTGTGGTGATGATCCTAATCTGTATGTGTTTTCCTCATGTCTTTACTCTGTATCCTCTGCTTTCCTTCAAACTCCCAAAAGCCTGCCAGTATATGGATTGGATATTTGATATAATAGGTGTGAATGAGTCTCTCCTTAGGGAACAAATGGCTCGGCAAGCACAAAGCTGTTCTCATCAAGCACTTGTCATGTGTAGAAGACCAAACGAATTTTTGTTTACTGTTTGCTCTTTGGAAAATAAATGGTACACATAAGAGTCTCTCTTTAATCCCTCATGCCCTTATTACCATGTTAGTAGTTATCTCACATTTAAAAATTAGAGTAACATATTCACAAGTGAGACAAATGGGTATAGACTACACTATTTGCATACATTCAGTTTGGACATACTGTACAAAGGCAAGTGATCAAATCAAAACTAAATAATGTTTTAATCTTTTTATTTTTGTATTATTAAGTGACCTTGAATTTGTTCTTTCCTATAAATTAGAACGATTCAAGTGACCGCAACATCAACTTCATAAGTCACTATTAAACTAACACCATTATTACAATGATCTATATGGTAAATAGATCTCATGCCATGGTCAAGAGAACACTTTGTATCTACAGCGTTAAAGCATGCAGAATCACTCAGCAAACATTGGAAATTTAATCAGGAGAGGGGAAAAAAATCATTCAAGGCTCTGGGCAATGACGGTACTCTCTTAGTTTTTACCATACATAGAATTTTATCAGAAATGGCAAGAGATATAAATAGTGAATTTAGAGTGTCTCGTTTACTGAGAACTGATAGCTCAATGATGCAACATTGGAAGAACATTATGTTATCTACCACCGTTCATTCATTTTTTGCTTTAAATAAATTTCAGTGTCTGTGGAAAGATGTTTGACCAGAAAAAAAAACAATGCAGCTGAACAGACAGTTACAGATTTGGTGAATATTAAGTACTAGAACTTAAAGATGGTTTTTTTATCAGTTCCGAATGGAAACTATGCACTGTGCTAACTGGAGTTAGACTTACCAACGATTCATATCTAAGAAGCATGTGGAAACAAGTTAGTTTTATATTAGTTAGTTTTGTTTTAGTTGCTAAGGCCACTTCTTTATTAGCTAACCGACAAGCAAAATTCTAGGTTTATCTGAGTTAGGAGTTAGATACATACAAATAAATAAAGTTTTATGAAACTTTAGACTATGAAACTTTGGATAAAACTCTCTGGTATTTGAAGAGATGTTTATATGAATATGACTACACATGTGATTTTGGTTTAATACACATTTCAAATACTTAACCAATTTGTGAACCATTATTTTAAAGCACACAGTCTCTCACCCTCACCCTAACCGCTCAGCCAAGCCAGTGTATATACCAGTAAGCACTTTCCAAACTTTATCCAAAATGTTCCAAAATATTTCCAAAATGTACAACAAAGATGTTCTGAGAGAATACACTTGATGCTTTACAGGTTTTCAGACACTTCATTGCAAACATCCATAGTGCTAATTCTTGACGTAGTAACATTCATTCATTCATTCATTTTCTACCGCTTATCCGAACTACCTCGGGGTACTACTAACTACTAACGGGGAGCCTGTGCCTATCTCAGGCGTCATCGGGCATCAAGGCAGGATACACCCTGGACGGAGTGCCAACCATCGCAGGGCACACACACACACTCATTCACTCACGCACTACAGACAATTTTCCAGAGATGCCAATCATCCTACCATGCATCCTACCATGCATCCTACCATGCACCATACCTGGAGGAAACCCCCGAGGCACGGGGAGAACATGCAAACTCCACACACACAAGGTGGAGGCGGGAATCGAACCCCCAACCCTGGAGGTGTGAGGCGAACGTGCTAACCGACGTAGTAACAATTACGCAGTATTTTTTTTTTTTAATATCCACTTTGCCATTAATATTGTCCAGCATTTGTCTTCCCATGCTAAGTCAAGATATGAGTTAGCTTCGGTTATATGATATCTACTGTTTGGACCAGTTCACAGGGATGACATCATTGGCCTAAACTAAAATTGTCCATGGTATTTGAATGGGATTTGTTTGTTGTGATAGACTTGTTTGGCCAACATTTAACACACACTCTATATACTGTATATACATAGACAAGTAATTATACAGAGGAGACATATTAACAGTACAGTACATAACATAAAGAACATTTGTTGAAATAATCCAAAGATATTTGGAGCTCAGGGCTGGTCCAAGCTCATAATTATCACCGAGATCAATATGGCAGGCAAATGAAGGTATGAGAGGCATATACCAAATATAAAAGGTGATGTAGTCTATAATGCACATACGTCAATGTTTTAAAGCTTATTCTTATTCACTAAAGATAGCATGCACAAACAACACAGACACCAGATTCAAGGTGTTTCCAGATATTTATTTTTTTTTGTTTGACAGAATGGCTGTGCATGTTGCATTCAGTGTCATCAATTATTGTAGTAATGCACAATTAGTAATTAGTTTAAACGAAACTTTTTGTGAGTGAATTGAGCAATGTGAGTGGAGCGAGCTGGAGCAGAAGCGATAACAGGAAACTAGGACAATGAAACAGGAAATGTGTGTATGAAAATGCCTATATTTGTAACTTAAACAAACCACAATGTGTGGAGCAGATTAGAATCCTAATTTAAGAAAAGTCCAAAAAAGCAACAGAAAAATCAAACATTCTTTGGAGTTTCAGTACAGACATTCCATATTTTAGCTGTATGTAACAGACTCTCTAATAATCTATCCATTCTTTGCCAAAGAACAAAATGACTACCTCATTGCACACATGCATAATTCATTCCTGGAATGATCTCACTCTGTTTTCTCACCGAGCCCATACTGACCTTCTGTAACGAAGAAGGTCGTCTATAACGTCGATAACGAAGCTCACCAAAATGAAATAAAGGTGAATGAAATAAGAAATGGGGCACTAGGGAGAAAAAAGGAAAACATGTTGACAGAAAATATGTTGTAAAGGCGAACTAATGACAGAATGAAACAAGTATTTACAATCTCTTGTTTTTATAGCCTGGACTCTGCAAGAGAGCACTAATTGCAAGAGCGATTGCTCATCGTGGCTTGAAGCATAGTGTGGACGGATTATTTGGGAAGCGCTAACAGTTCTGTTCTCACAGATTTTTAAGTGATCTATAAAATACAAAAACAACAAGTTTTATGCAAGTAATACACAGCACTTATACCTCTCAATTACATGGAAATGTTTTCTTTTATTGAGGATGCTTTCTATCCTTCCCTTGGCATTACATTTTCTATCAAACACAGCATCAGACTGCTTAAAGATGTCTAAAACGTCTTCCTACAACCAAGTCAATTCAGTTTATGATCTTATTCTGGCTGTTTAAAATGTCTGCAATATTCCTACACAGTCACATCATCATTCAAAGAGAGAGCAGTGCTTAATAACTCAGTGTGATACGAGAGTGGATATGTTTTAAAATGTTTAAATGACCCGATAAAAGCATACTAAGATAAAAATTAAGCCAAAAAAATTGACTGACAATGAATCAGTGATTATTTCACATATACAGTAAGGATGAGGAGCGAGATGAGAAAAGAGAGAACGAGTCATGTGAGAACGTGCAGTTGGGAAAAAAAACAGGCACAATAATTTATAACTCATCTGAAGTTGCAAAAGCAAATAAAATCTCAAGGCAAAGCCAAATTGAAGTGCGCTTAGTGAAAATTGTCTACAGCTCATCTCATCTCATGAAATATTCAGTGTTTATATGCAGAGTTATGTCTCTGAAATGTTCTATATATTTCCATTGAGACGTGTTTGTCTAAGAAAGTGATTCACACCAGTTTTAAAAACTGCATTATTTTTGCATAAATTTATTATAGTTATAATTAATTGTCTGGCTTTAAATTTAGTAAAGTCTCAAACCTAAACCTTGACTTATTTGTGACTTGCCAATGTCTTGGGCTCATCTCTGGAAAAAAAAGGTTAGTCCATAGTTGGACTACGTAGTGCAAATTTGACCAAGCCACCACACATATTGCATAAATGAACACACAGATATAGTTTTAAAAGTAGTTTATTATGTTCCTGAAGTTTCTTGACTTCAACACTTTATAATGTTGTGGATTTTAATATTTACCCTATTTTCAGTAACTGTAAAAGGATTTCTAATCCACTCATCAGCTGATGGATGAAATGTGTGTGTGTGTGTGTGTGTGTGTGTTTTGTTTTCCTAATTACACCCAAGGCAAAGTATAATTTCAGATTCTAAAATCACTGAAATGGACTGAATTGTTCACACAGTTTTGCCTTTCAAGCTAGGGATAGTTTTGAAGAAACACTGAGTCAAGTGAGTGGTGATGTCATTGGTGGGTTAAATGGCATCCCTGTCAGCAGCCATGTCAAATGAAACAACAGTCTGATTCATTTCATACATCTTAGCTGAGTCAGCTTTGCTTTCTTGTATCATAGCGAAGTTTGGAAACGTGACAAGAACCGTTTAAAGGGGATAATAATAATAATAATAATAATAATAATAATAATAATAATAACAAATGTTTACAATATGCTCACAATATTCTCCTATGGGAAGGTTGATTATTTATACAACAAATTCAGCATTTAAATTTCAGTCTTATTTGTAAATGTTGTCATTTGGTGTTATTTGGTTTTTAATTCTGGGGGCACGGTGGCTTAGTGGTTAGCACGTTCGCCTCACACCTCCAGGGTCGGGGGTTCGATTCCCGCAACCGCCTTGTGTGTGTGGAGTTTGCATGTTCTCCCCGTGCCTCGGGGGTTTCCTCCGGCTACTCCGGTTTCCTCCCCCGGTCCAAAGACATGCATGGTAGGTTGATTGGCATCTCTAAATTGCCCGTAGGAAGGTAAATTGCTTTCTGAGGAAGGCCCAAAAAGTCGGATTACTGATGGATTTCATTTATATTTTACACCACAATATTCCTCTAAAATCCAGCTAATGTAATTAAAAAAAAAAAAACTCATGGCACTTGTGTTATGGAAAAGAGGTGAGATGATATCTGGGATTTTTCAGCTGACAAATTATTTTCCCAAATCTGTATGACATAATTGTTTGTGAGCATGAGCACCAGACCTTTTAGACCAAATACCCAAACTTCTGTGGTCACAGAGATCCTCTGTTCAGCAGTGAAAACAGGGACTTTGCTCTTGTTTTAACGACTGTAGAGTAAGCCACAAAGGAAAGATGGGCACTCTGAGATATGTCCTCACGACGTGCCTCACTGCCTCCCAGCCAGCCGACTCCACTTGTAACTCATGCTATGCATGCGTCAGTGTGTGCCTTTCAGTACGCTCATCTCCATATGTCGATTCAGGTTCTACATCATTCGCTTCCAAGATAGCAAAACTGTGAGTTCTTCATTCTTGGTGAAATGTGTAATCCAGCAGACTGATTTCTCACGTTTGACATATCGCACACAGAGTAGCCTTGTTCAGGTCACGTAATCATGCTGAGGCCAAATGTAGCATGCATACTTATATATGAATCAGTGTGCATGTATATATGTGTCACCTCGCTGGAATACAGCAGAGCCTGTTGTTGTAAAGAGTGACATAGGAGGAAACCTTTATAAACCATGACCCACATGGTGAGTAATTTCGCCAAATAATATTTTGGTGTGGAAAAAATATTATTCAAGTAATTAAGAAATGATTTATGCCCTTCTGCTTGGTGATTTCTGTTTCCTAACTGACCTCATGTTGTTCTGGGCTGTCTGTGAAGTCACCTTATAAAATACACCTGGTGGGTAAATGGATTATTTCTAAAGGTTCGTGTATTTTTGGGAGCACATCAATCGCACACTTCTTTATAGAAACTTTTCTGCAAATCCCCTGTGCAAGAAAATACCCTAAAGCTAGCATTCCTCCTTAAACCAGTAAGCCATCTGCACTTTCTGTACTTCCTGTTCTATCCAGATAAACAAACCAGGTCTTAAGCTACATAACTTTGTTTTGTAACGACGTAGGTACATTTAGCTCAATCTGTCTAGTAAAGGTGGCAGTAAAGAGTATTGATATGTAAAGTTCTCTCACTCACTCACTCATTTTCTACCGCTTATCCGAACTACCTCGGGTCACGGGGAGCCTGTGCCTATCTCAGGCGTCATCGGGCATCAAGGCAGGATACACCAAGGACGGAGTGCCAACCCATCACAGGGCACACACACACACTCTCATTCACTCACGCAATCACACACTACGGACAATTTTCAACCTTCCAATCAACCTACCATGCATGTCTTTGGACCGGGGGAGGAAACCGGAGTACCCGGAGGAAACCCCCGGAGCACGGGGAGAACATGCAAACTCCACACATACAAGGTGGAGGCGGGAATCGAACCCCCAACCCTGGAGGTGTGAGGCGAACGTGCTAACCACTAAGCCACCGTGCCCCCGATATGTAAAGTTGTGCTCGGTCATTTTACCTATTTCAATGGGTTTTACTGTTTGTTTAGAAAAAACACTCCTTTTTTAATGTTTTTGTACTAATTAAAAATCCCTTCTGTCATCCAGCTTGTAACTGTAAGCTGTAAATCAATGTGACTGTAAGCTGTAAATCAATGTGACTGTAAGCTGTAAATCAATGTGACATAATGTTGTTAGCATTGACGATGAGCGCTTCTGGCTCGCCGCTGTAAATGTTCCAGGATGCTGGAGTAAACAAATACAAATACCTAAAAAACATGAACTTTATCAAATTGAAACAAACATGTTGATGTAGGTTTCGGTGATTTGCTAACATTGCTAACATTACTCATATTTCACTTTGTTTTCTTTGCTAATTCGAGGTTAGATTAACATCCATTACAGTAGCTGATGTAAATTGGCTAGTCAGAAAATCACATTCTAGCTAATGTTAAAAATTGGTTATTTAGAGGATATTTTACTTCAGATTAATTCATTAGCAAACTATATAGTGTTAGTCGTGTAGCCGCTTACATACGAATTGCATCTTCTAACAGATTTAAATAAAGCGAACATTTGTTGTTTATTTAAATTATTTAAATTATTAAATTATTACCTCAGGTCACGGGGAGCCTGTGCCTATCTCAGGCGTCATTGGGCATTAAGGCAGGATACACCCTCGACGGAGTGCCAACCCATCACAGGGCACACACACACTCTCATTCACTCATGCTATCACACACTACGGACAATTTTCCAGAGATGCCAATCAACCTACCATGCATGTCTTTGTACTGGGGGAGGAAACCGGAGTACCCGGAGGAAACCCCCGAGGCACGGAAAGAACATGCAAACTCCACACACACAAGGTAGAGGCGGGAATCGAACCCCGACCCTGGAGGTGTGAGGCAAACTTGCTAACCACTAAGCCACCGTGCCCCCATTTAAATTATTAAATTAAATTTATTTAAAAAGATAAAAGATATTTAAAAGTAGCACAATTTTACAGTTTTTTGTGCACATTTCTTGCTGGATATTTCCAGTCTTAATTAAAGATTTGGATGCTTTATCCATAATGAATCATTTCTCATTACTGGGTTTATACTACTTTTTTTCCCTAAGCAATGTTTAGTGGGCTGGCTAAGCTCTCCTTTTTCCTTATCCTGCTTTTGCTATCTTAACATACATTTGCCTCCCTGCTTCAGTCCCTCTGCAAAAAACAACAGTCTGGTCAGATTTGATAGACGGCCATATGGGAATGTTAAAAGCTATCTGAAGGCGTCAGCTAAAGAGAATTAACGAGCAACACAAACACAATCAAATATTTTATGGCCGAGGTTGGCCCTAAGCGATTTTGGTCCCTGCAGCATCTTTTTACTCTTAGTCATCAAAATCTGTCCTTACACAAGAACAACATTATTACGCATAGAGTGTTTGGTGAACTGGGATGTCTGGATGCTGTCGCCTTACCACCCTTGTAAGCCACTCAGGTTTGCTGACTGTGGAGTGGTTGGACTCTTTATGTCCCAGGAAGCCCTCATGTGTCATCTGTGTCACCTTCTGGCTGATTTCATAGTTTGTCTTGCCATATGTTTGTCTTGCTACATGTACTACAGAGTTCCAAACTGTCCAACATTTCAGCCGTTTTGCACATACTATAGAATATTTCAGTCATTTGCTGTCTTTTGCACAATTCTATATATTATCCCAAGGACCTGCTGCTAAGAAACTGTGTTCATTCTGATGTTACTGCACGAAATATTGTTTGAACATTCAGCACTCACATACAGTATTTACACCGGTCGGTCGGCGCTGTTTATATTTACTGTTTATTGTCTTTTGTGTATTGTATTTTTTGTACTTTTTAAATTGTCTTGTAACTTTTTGTCTGCACTGTCTTTTGTCCTGCACTGTCCTCTTTTGTCCTGCACTGTCCTCTTTTGTCCTGCACTGTCTTGTCTGTCTTGTCCTGCACTGTTTGCACCAGGTTGCACAGTTGCACTTTATGTGGCTAAGACTACTTACAAGTCCTTAGCCCTGTCTTTGTTTTATGTAGCTGTTGTCACAACCTGGATGGAAGGAGACAGACCCGTACGCAGGATAGCTTCAAATGAAAGGGGTTTAATAAATGAGGAAGACAAAGACAGTAAATGACGATAACTGAAACAATACAAATGACGACACGTAACATTGACTAGACATGACGAGGGGTAAACGTAACTAATGATTCCGGCAACGCGGCTCACTTAAATATAAAAGACAATGATGACACAATATGGATCAGGTGTGACGACAGGGAGGAGCAGACAAAGGCGGGGCAGACACGTGACAAGTCCAGGCTGAGTCCTGACAGTAGCACCCTGATCCTGGAGAAACGTTGTCTCATTTCGCTGTGTACTGCAACAGCTATATATGGTTGAAATGACAATAAAAGCTTCTTGACTTGACTTGACTTGATGTACTTTGTCTATAACCATCACATGATTACAAGCATACATAATAATTTTCTCTCTCTCTTTGAGGTCTGGGGTCCCAGTGTGACTGGGAATAGATCTGCATGGACAGCCTTTGACCCATGCGATTGTTGTAGACAGAACCATTTGGAGACTATCACGCTGTCTTTGAACTGCTCACTCTGGTCAGCTTTGTGCACGGGTCTTTATCAGTGAACATTTGAAGACTTCGTTAGGAAGGAATTAGTGTTAAGTCTGTAATGAACTTAGTAATGACTTTGACCTGTTCGTTCCTCAGGAGGACTCGGTTACACAATTCTACTCGACTATAAACTTTAGTAGAAAGGACATTATTTACATTATTCTCACCCAAATGAGGATGAGGTTCACTTTTGAGTCTGGTTCCTCTCAAGGTTTCTTCCTCACATCATCTCAGGGAGATTTTCCTCATCACCGTCACCTCAGACATGATCATTAGTAATAGATTTTAGAGACAAATAGTAAATTACTTTACTTTTAAACTTTAAAATTATTCTGGGGCACAGTGGCTTAGTGGTTAGCACATTCGCCTCACACCTCCAGGGTCGGGGTTTGATTCCCGCCTCCGCCTTGTGTGTGTGGAGTTTGCATGTTCTCCCCGTGCCTCGGGGGTTTCCTCCGGGTACTCCAGTTTCCTCCCCCGGTCCAAAGACATGCATGGTAGGTTGATTGGCATCTCTGGAAAATTGTCCCTAGTGTGTGATTGCGTGAGTGAATGAGAGTGTGTGCGTGTGCCCTGCGATGGGTTGGAACTCCGTCCAGCGTGTATCCTGCCTTGATGCCCGATGACGCCTGAGATAGGCACAGGCTCCCCGTGACCCGAGGTAGTTCGGATAAGCGGTAGAAGATGAATGAATGAATTAATTAATTAATTAATTTTTATTCTGTTTCTTTAGTTCTGTAAAGCTGATTTGAGACAATGTCAATTGTTAGTAAATTGATAGTAAATAAATGAATTTAATTGAATTCAATGAGCAGGAGAGAGAGGATTCTTTCTTCAGACTGCTTTTATTCAAAGGTAACTCTAAAGAGTTTGCTTATAACATACACGTATAATTCAATGCAAATAAATACAGGGTAGTGTGAAATGAAGTGGTGGAATAAGAGAGCATGTCTGTACATCATGCATAAATAAAGAATTAATGCATTATACATTATACATGTGGATGATTTCAGACTGTATTTGGCTTTAGAAGTGTCTAACATGACATGATTTCATGACAATATAGAGAAATGGGGCAGGAAAACTACATCACTGACTAAATTTAAGCCACAAACCACAAGCAACTAGGTAATAAATAAGGACAGCATAATAAGTTGACATATGAAAAACAACATGATTACGGCTTACACAGAGACTTCAAGCTAGTAATTAATAACGAGCTCACAAATATGACTGTGTCAGTGCATTACATTATATGTAAAATGTGTAAAATGGTATGATGCAGTAAACTGCCTCTTCTTCTTCTTCCTCTTCTTCTTCAATGCCAGAATTGAGTGTTATCATCATACCAAAAATTATTGGCACCCTTGGTAAAAGTTTGCCTTTGAGTAGTTTTGTTTAGTTTTTAATAGCACACTAAATATATGAGAGCTTTAGCCTGTGTGTTTATTAGCGTGATTTGATATCCAAGGCAAATTCCATTAGTCATTTAAAAACATGAGGAAGGTTAGCAAACATTACACAAATCCAAGGAGAAAGAAAAAGTGCATTCATTAAATCAGGCATGTGCTGTAAAAACATCCAAACATCTGAAAACGCCCATATCCAATTACTGCTTGTTAGGGCAATAATTAAGAAGTTTTAAACAACTGTAATAATAAACAACTGTAATAAATTTGCCTGGAAGTGGATGCAAGTGTATTTTACCCCAATGCACTTTTCCAATTGCTTGCCGGCAAAATTACAAGAGTATAAAGTTTACTAACAGCCTTAAACAGTCCTCGTTAAACTCTTAAAGGACGGAATGACATGAGCTAGTTTCCAAATCTAGTGATCTCTTGCTACAAACAGGAAACAATAGCCAAGAAGCATCTCAAGTGTCCTAAGAGTTGTAGTCAGAAAAAAACAATAAATATCAGACGTTAGATGGCATTCGACTATCAGTGGGCCCAAAGTTCTTAACCCCTTTTACCAGTACACTGGTGTTAGAGTCTGCTGGCGGAATGGAAATAGACTCATGGGATATCAGTTTAAAAAATGAATGATCTAAAATAATCATGAATCACGTGTGTTTGTTCCTCTGTTGATAATCTTACACTCAATTTTAGTGTTGAAGATAAATTTTAGCTGCTTTTTAGATGAACAAACACTTGGAGCATCTCAGAGAGCGGAAATGGGTTTGACAAACATTTGTGTGGAAGGATAAAGTGAAGTGAAGTGACGTGACATACGGCTAAGTGCGGTGACCCATAGTCAGAATTCGTTCTCTGCATTTAACCCATCCAAAGTGCACACACACAGCAGTGAACACACACACACCGTGAACACACACCCGGAGCAGTGGGCAGCCATTTATGCTGCGGCTGCTCCGGGTGTGCAGTTGGGGGGTTCGGTGCCTTGCTCAAGGGCACCTCAGTCGTGGTATTGCCGGCCCGAGACTCGATCCCCAAAACCTTAGGGTTAGGAGTCAGACTCTCTAACCATTAGGCCACGACTTCATCCTGTTTTTGTTTTTTGGAACTTTTCTTGGTGTATGGTACAAAGAGAAATAAAGAAAACCTATTTTTATGCCATAAAACTGCATTTTACAACAAAAAAATTACAAGTTCAACAACAACAACAAGATTTTTTTTTATTCATGGGGTTGCCTGTGCATGATCTATGAAAAGTTTCCAGACGTACAGTGTCCTGTATGTACCACTTTTCATCCTATTAGAAAACACAAGATGGCAGAAATAAATAAATAAATAAATAAATAAATAATCCACCCATGCGTCACCTGTCACACTAATTCATAATTCTGTCTAATGTTACAACCCTTTTTACTGCATAAAAACAAGCTTTAACATACAGTTCATTCCACTGTAGAGACTTGCTTTAGGAGTGCAGATTATAATATATGATTTCATCCTGCACAAATTCCTACAAATAATGCCATTTATTCATTACTGATTGGTTGGAGAAATAACCGTGATATAACTACGCCACTGCACTGCCTTAAATGGGAATAGCTTAGCAACAGACCGTGTTTTCTGTGCGTTTCTGATTAATACCAGATTGTGCTGCTTTGGCTCTCGTCCAATTCCCATTCAGGGATTACTTACTCTTGCCATGTTAAGCAGACATTAGAGTACGGCATGACCTGTTTCTTTATTTTAGACACGTCTCCCCATTTTTACAAAGACCAAATCCCTCTTGACTTTACGCCAGTTCCAAAAGCATGCCAGAAAAGACCTGGAACGTTTACAGAGAAAAAAAAAAAGCTTTGCTTAGCGTTAATTTTGTTCTACGGTTAAATGTAAGACTAAACACTATTAACAAGTTTCCCAGTTTAATTCAAAACGAACTCTGTCTATTACTAAAGTTACAACCATCGTTCGTACATACATCTTTGTTACCAGTCTATGAATTTTATTACTACACACACATACACACACACAGACTAATACTATGGATAAACAGGGTAAAATGAGGACTTTGGGGCTTTTTATTTTAAGGGATATTTTCACACTCGTGTGGTTGTCTTACACTTCAGAATTCAGTGTGTTTTAAAAATGAGTTCAGATCCAGTTCTCTCAAGAACAGCGACGTGGGGAAACCGAGGTGTGGTCACGATCAGGAAATTATGCGCTCTCTGTGGTGCATGCACAAAATGTTATCTGTGAAGTTGTTATGGTTAGCAGATGAGACAGAACTCTTCACTGACAGAGAAAAACTGAGCACTGGGAACATTGTGAAAAATCTAGGTTTCATTCTTTATAATGATTCAATGCATAAAATTGTCCAGTTACAGATAAAAATCATTGGTTGTTGGGGCCAGATGGACTGGTTTGAGTACAGATATCCTGCGATTTTCACACACAACAGAGTTTACACAGAATGGCACGCATCAATTTTGTGAGTGGAAACACCTTGTTGATGATAGAGGCCAGAGAAAAATCACCAGACGCTGGTTCAAGCTGACAGGAAGACTCAGTAAAGGAGATCTGAACTCCATGTGATCCTTACACCAATACAATAATCACACCCTCTAGTGTCACCCATATGAGGATGAGGTTCCCATTTGAGTCTGGTTCCTCTCAAGGTTTCTTCCTTACCAATTTAAGGGAGTTTTTCTTTGCCACTGCTGCCTGAGTCACCTCAGACTTGCTCATTGTGGATAAATACATGTACATACATACATACATACATACATACATACATACATACTGTGAACTATATATATCTTGAATTTTTATTATATTAATTCTTTATATTACTCCTTATGTTTACCTTCTGTTCTGTGTTTATGTTCTGTAAAGCTGCTTTGAGACAATGTCCATTGTAAAAAGCGCTATACAAATAAACTTGAACTGAATTGAACTGAATAAAGGATCTTAGATCGCACAACATAATGTCACACCTTGACACACAGCATCAGTTTCCGTTCCATCATCCAAGAACAGGAATCTGAAACTATAGTGTTCACAGACTCGTGAAAATTGGACGGGAGAAGACTGGAAAAGTTTATTATTATTAGAGGTATAAGAATAAATTGTGACACAAAAATTAGATGATGTTCATTGTGATTCGCTCTGCATGTATGACCATTCTATTAATTGGTTCAGTCAATCATGTTCCCCATGTCCTCTATGTTTTTCTGATTTCTTTTACAGTACATACTTTCAAGTTCTTCTTCATACTTCCGAGTTCTTCTACATACTTCAGAAACCTTCTACGTCCTTTCAAGTTCTTCTATGTCTGTCTGAGTTGTTCTATGTCCTTCTAAATCCTTCCGAGTTTTTCTACATATTCACGAGTTCCTCTATGTACTTTCAAGTTTTAACCGTGACTCATCTTTTTTAGAGACTGTGGCTCTTCCATGAGACATATGATCTCAGAATATCATTAGTGTACTGGACAAGACGTATCCTACCAATCACAGTGCATGCTGTTTATAGAGTATGACTGAATATGTACAAATATCAATAATTAGAAATACACTTACAGAATGGAATAAGCAAAGTGTCACAGTTCTTAAAATTAGAGACGCTGAGCTAACAGGGTGGAGGGCCAGTGGACCCCTTTGAAAACCATTTCAGGCATGGAGCCAGGGGGCATTTGTCAGGTGCTTTTGTAAGGCAGGGTGAGGAGGGGGTGTGCTTGTTTTTGGCAAGTCTCATGTCACATAATTGAAGCATTAATGACATGACCTAAGCCTACCTTTACTAGACTAGTGGTGTATGACATTAATTTACCAACATTTCCAAACACAGTTCAATTCAATTTGATTCAGTTTTATTTACTTTGAACAATAAACAAAGTCACAACGCAGCTTTACAGAAAATCAGATGTAGATTTAGATCCCTAATGAGTAGGCCAGTGATGACAGCGTCATGAGGAAGGGACACCAGATAGTGATTATACATCATTATTCTTCTGGAATTTAATATGATTGACTCAGTTGGTGCAGAAAAGATGTTCAGTATAAGCTTAATAGTTGTTATGATTAAAGCGACAAACATCCAGGAGATGATCCAGGACAAGAGATGTGAAGCATCAGTGACGGGGGGGTTAGATATGTCATTCTTGCCTGTCTTCAAAACTTGAGAGCCCTGAGGATATGATAAGGATATGACGATGGCTAATATTCAGGATGTTTATAATGGGCAAATCTTACCTTCTGTTATCTATTTCATGCAGTTTTACTATATTAATTCAATGTTGTTATCCCAGCGGGGGCACAGTGGCTTAGTGGTTAGCATGTTCGCCTCACACCTCCAGGGTTGGGGGTTCGATTCCTGCCTCCGCCTTGTGTGTGTGGAGTTTGCATGTTCTCCCCGTGCCTTGGGGGTTTCCTCCGGGTACTCCGGTTTCCTCCCCTGGTCCAAAGACATGCATGGTAGGTTGATTGGCATCTCTGGAAAATTGTCAGTAGTGCGTGAGTGAATAAGAGTGTGTGTGTGTGTGCCCTGCGATAGGTTGGCACTCCGTCCAGGGTGTATCCTGCCTTGATGCCCGATGACGCCTAAGATAGGCACAGGCTCCCCGTGACCCGAGGTAGTTCGGATAAAGATGAATGAATGAATGAATGTTCTCTCAGCAAAGCATGAGATCATATTCAGTGTTGTATTAAAGATTTATTAAAATTGTAGTAATTGTACATTGCATTATAGCCATCATTGTTCAAATAAATGTTATTATGGATGTGAATCATCTATAAGACAATATGGATCCTGTTATCACTTTACATCCCATTATAAGACAACAGACATTATTTTTTATTGTTTTGAAGTTAATAAGACAAAGAACTTGAGCTTGTTATGTTACCAGAGAGTTCATTTCATACCCTGGATCACATGAGAATGAACTTTTACTATAGAAATCTATAGAAATCAACAGAATTATAACCTGAACTTTTCTCAAACTACAACAACAGATCTGATCAATCAACATAAACATGTGTCTGTCTAACACGTTTTTACACCGTAGTAGAATTTATCTTAAGACAATAAGACGGATAAGAAATGATTTTTATTTCGTGTTGTTGATGATTGATTAGCTCGTCCTCTACAAACGGTCGCGTGTGATATACGTCATAAGCGTGCGACGCTTAACTTGACATTCACGGTGCAGTATCCATGCGGAATGTTTTGAAGTTTATTGTAGGTTTTTTTTTTTTTTTACCTCACTGTGGTAGGATTTTGCTGTTTTTAATAGTTGTTAAGGTGTTTATATGATGTCACAGAAATTTCATGTATTTTCTAGTTCTCGGTTGGTTTAAATAGTGACGTAAACGGTTAGTATCGTGTTTGCTGTGTGGCTCCTGAGGTTATTGATGCGGTCTGAATTTCAGTCTGCTGATGTTTTAACACTTATATAATCTGATTAACACTCATTTTCAGGATACAGGAAGTTAAGATGTCTGTGAAACAAGCCTCGGTTCATGCTAAATGGATCATTGGGCGAGTCATTGGGACCAAGATGAGGAAAACAACAAAAGTTCGTGTTACTAGACTGGTCCTAGATCCTTATTTACTCAAGGTACTAAACATTTATATTCATTAATAAGGTGGTGAAACGTTTCAGGATTCAGTGGCATACAGTCAGCTCCAGAATTATTGGTTTAAAGTTTAAACAAACAAACAAACAAACATTATGATAAATGTCTTGGTTTGGTTAAATCTCTGATGGAAATATCAAGAAAGGAGAGAAATCGAATAGAAATCTGGAAAGTATTTTTAACGAAACGACATCACCGTTATTCGTACCTGTAGAAATTCTAATGAACAAAAATATATTCAAATCATGTTTTTGTATTTAGGTTTTAAGTTTACTTTACCAAGGGTGCCAATACTTCTGGAGTTGACTATACAGTTTTGCAAGAATTTCAACCGGTTCTTTTGATTTACTCTCAACATCATAACCGTAATAAGTACGATTTTAGTATTTTTACACCTACATGACTTCTTCTTCTTCACTGACAGTTTTACAACAAAAGGAAGACGTACTTCGCCCATGACGCTTTGGAGCAGTGCACGGTTGGGGACATCGTACTGCTGAAGGCTTTACCAGAAAGGCGAACCAAACATGTCAGGCATGAACTGGCGGAGATTGTGTTTAAAGTCGGGGCCGTGGTCGATCCCCTGACTGGCAAGAAAGTTGCAGGTCCGACGTATCTGGAGCCTCTCACTGACTCCACGGAAAATCCAGAGGCATCTTTAACGGAAAAATTACAACAGATGAACATTTCTGCATCTCCTCCACCACCGAACTCTTAACTTTGTGGTGTTATTTTAACGTATGAATATAAATGTGTGTACTTGTTGATTTGTCGTGCAGATTAAAAAAATAAGGTGATTACGAATGTGTGGTAATGTGGGCTAGGATTTAGAGTCTGTGTTTAATTCTTCAATTTTGTCTTTGGTTTTTGTATGACTAAATAAGACTGGATTGATGTGAAATATTTTTGAATACATATAATCATGAAAATTGTCTCTCTCAGGTGTTTGTCATAAAGATAAGAGGTTACATATTTGAGTATTTTTCAAAAATCAACATGTTATAATCTATTAGCTTGCGTGACACATACAAAGACCAACTTACATAGTGATTCCAATTATACTATTTAACAGATCGTGCATTTTACATTAGGAGTTCTCCAGTTTAACACTGACATAAGAAAAATATATTTTTATGTTTAAACGCTTTAAGCGGCAGATCAAGAATGAAAACAGTTGGGTTTTTTTTTACTGTTCAATTCTGCAGAATCACCTAAAAATCCACCTTCTAGCTGCCAGTACGCAGCTCCTGACTCTACAGTAGTATTCAACCCTACATTATTCTTCTTAAATCTGAAATGACTATTGGTTCTAGATTGTTTAAATATTTTTGAAAACATCACAAGGAGGAAAAAAATAAATCTAGTGTTCAAATCCCTGTGAATGCCTTTAGAACAAAAAATGAGCCACCTCATGCTTTTATATTTTGAAGATGTTATGTTCTATGTTTATATTCAGTATATCTCCTTTTATATTAAAGAGAAATTCTGTTGTAGGGCTGTATGTAGAACTTCTGAATTCCCCCAGAAAAATAAATAACAAAAATACTGCAAGGTGCTAGAAAGATCCTTTTATTTTTTTTTAATAGTGTAGCTTCATACTCTCAATGTTCATTCATTCATTCATTCATTTTCTACCGCTTATCCAAACTACCGTCCAGGGTGTATCCTGCCTTGATGCCTGATGACGCCTGAGATAGGCACAGGCTCCCCGTGACACTCAATGTTATTAGTATAATATCCGATAAAAAGCTCAATTATTTCTGAGAAATAGACCACATTACACCATACCACATGCAGAACCTAGTTTTATTCTTCTTGTATAAAGTATCCAAACACTAACATGTGAACCGAACCGAACCGCAGCGGAACAGAACCTCAACATGAGGATCGTATCCTTCGATCTCATATCGATGACTCGCATGCTTAAATAAGTAGATACACAACAGGTTTCTTTAAAATCTACAATTCTTGTAGTCTAAACTTATGTAGGTCAAAACAATACTGACACCTTCATTATCGATGTGATTAGAATCGGTAGTAAAAAAAAAAAAAAAAAAAAGAAGTCAAAAAATAGTTCTTTAGGGTTAAACAGCCGATGCTGCATAAAGCTTCAAAATGGTCAGATTTCAGAATAAGACAAAAAAGCATTAACATCTTTAAAAATTACAAAATACCAACAATATATTTTTGGTAAAATTAATACAATAAAAATCCATTTTGTGTTTCATGATACTCCAAAAGCTGTAGTAGGTGGAATTTATTCCTTATTTCCTGCACAGAAGAGTGTGAAGTGGATTTCAGTGACTCGAGTCTGCTGTTCTTTCGATGTGAGATACTTCTAGCACTGGCATTAAGAGCTGGAAGGCATCCTGGATATAGGAAGCACTGTTGGAGGCCTAGGAATAAAAAGTAGAGGAAAACGGTAAGATCTGAATTAATCAACACACAAACATTCCAGCAATGAAAATAAATACTCGTCAAGTGTCTCGGTTTAGGTTCTCTAACTCATTTGGTTTTCCTTGGGGGGAGAAAAAAAACCTTCACATTGTGGATAATTTAATAGGAACACGTACATGTGCTCGCTCATGCGAGTGTTCCTAATAAAGTGTCCAGGTGAGTAAACTGCCTCCTTATGTCATGGGATATTTGCAGAAAGCATACACAAGACTCTAAAGGTAAATAAAAAAAACATGTCCACGTATCTTCAGTGTAACATATTCAAAGTTCTTCTGTATTGTAATTTGAATGAAAGAAAAAAAAGAACAACTCCGTTATTTCACTAGGGGGCGGAATCGAGTAATAAACGTTTCTTATATGCACTAGAAAGGTATTAACCTGGTGCTGTAACTTATGTCATAAGAATAAAAATAATAATTTAAGCGTTTCACAGCAACAGGGCTGAACACATGCACTTTTTTTGGTTTGTTTTACTTTGTAGTGTTTTGTGATATTGTTTTCCCAGTATTATTGGCATTATTGTGTAGGTTCATGACCAGTCATCATTATTAATTAATTTTTTTAAGTTCCAGGTTGTAAAAATAAAAATGTGGAGAAAGGGGGAGAAAGAGAGAGAGAGAGAGAGAGAGAGAGAGAGAGAGAGAGAGAGAGAGAGAGAGAGAGAAGGAGGGAGGGAGTGGGGGAGTGGGAGAGAGAGGGGGAAGAGATGGAGAGAGAAGGAGGGGGGAGGGAGAGAGTGGGAGAAAGAGGGAGAGAGAGAATAAGTGAGACAGAGGGGGAGAGAAAGGGAGACAGAGAGACAGACAGAGAGAGAAAGAGAGAGAGAGAGACTAAGAGAGAGAAAGAGGGAGGGAGAGGGAAAGAGAGAGAGGGAGGGAGACGGGGAGAGAGAGAGAAAGGGAGAGAGAGAGAGAAAGAGAGAGAGAGAGAGAGACTTATGAACCTTTTACAAAATTCCTTAATTAATTCATTATTGCTGTTGTTGTTAATCTACTCTAAAGCATTATTTCTGTTTAGTCCACTGTGTGAATCTGAAACCTGTTTAATTCCCATTCACGAAATGTAATTTGATGAAACAAACCTCCAGGAAAACTCCAGTGATTAACGGATTCAGCACTTCTCCTTTTTCATTTGACTGCGAAGGAAAGAAGAAAGATTTCCTTCTATTTACAATTTATGTCTAAGAACCGAGGTGTATTATCTGTTAACTAGAGAACGAATACATTTATCAGCGTGTCTACATGGACTAGAGGAACTAGAGGACTGTAATCTCTCTTACCCCGACTGTAGCTAAACAAGCTGTGAATTTTTTCGACAGCACTGATATCTCCTTGCAGAGAACGACTGTGATTCTAAAAGAGAGAAAGAACAAAACACACTTTAATAACATTGTTATAAATACCCACAAGCAGGCTTTTTACATGAGAAATACTTCCCCTGGTGAGTGTAAATCTCATGTTGTTCCACGCTTCACACTGCTTACCTGGGATTAACACTTAATCCTCTCTCTTTATATTCTGACGTCTCTCACCGTAACGTTGAACCTAAACCCTGGCTTCGTATTTGCATATTTACGGCATCAACAAGCACGATCAGAAAAATACAGCATGAATCATTGAGAAAAATCCTCCTGAGATGCACAGATAGGATTAGGGGCCTTGCAGTTAGGATTAGGGGCCTTGCAGTAAGGATTAGGGGCCTTGCAGTAAGGATTAGGGGCCTTGCAGTAAGGATTAGGGGCCTTGCAGTAAGGATTAGGGGCCTTGCAGTTAGGATTAGGGGCCTTGCAGTTAGGATTAGGGGCCTTGCAGTTAGGATTAGGGGCCTTGCAGTTAGGATTAGGGGCCTTGCAGTTAGGATTAGGGGCCTTGCAGTAAGGATTAGGGGCCTTGCAGTAAGGATTAGGGGCTTTGCAGTTAGGATTAGGGGCTTTGCAGTAAGGATTAGGGCCTTGCAGTTAGGATTAGGGGCCTTGCAGTTAGGATTAGGGGCCTTGCAGTAAGGATTAGGGCCTTGCAGTAAGGATTAGGGGCCTTGCAGTAAGGATTAGGGGCCTTGCAGTTAGGATTAGGGGCCTTGCAGTTAGGATTAGGGGCCTTGCAGTAAGGATTAGGGCCTTGCAGTAAGGAATAGGGGCCTTGCAGTTAGGATTAGGGGCCTTGCAGTTAGGATTAGGGGCCTTGCAGTAAGGATTAGGGGCCTTGCAGTAAGGATTAGGGGCCTTGCAGTAAGGATTAGGGGCCTTGCAGTTAGGATTAGGGGCCTTGCAGTAAGGATTAGGGGCCTTGCAGTTAGGATTAGGCGCCTTGCTCAGGGGCCCAGCAATGGTAGCTTGGTGGGTCAGTGGCTTGAATCCCGACCTTCCGACCAGTAACCAAGCACTTTAACCAGTAAGCCACCATTTCGAGTCTCGGGCCGGCCACGACTGAGGTGCCCTTGAGCAAGGCACCAAACCCCACCCCAACTGCACACCCGGAGCAGCCGCAGCATAAATGGCTTCCCACTGCTCCGGGTGTGTGTTCACGGTGTGTGTGTGTTCACTGCTGTGTGTGTGCACTTTGGATGGGTTAAATGCAGAGAACAAATTCTGAGTATGTGTCACCGTACTTAGCCGTATGTCACGTCACGTCACTTTCATTATTTCATTTATTTCTGCTGCCTGATGTTAATCATGAAGCTGTAACATTCTAATCTCTTCACTGTCCTATGTGTTACAAGTAAAAGGACGTACTGTGCCAAGACTTTGGCTTGCTCCAGAGCGGTGACTCCGTCAGTGCTGGTGTGAAGAAGCATTTCTGCCACCTTGTGGAACTGTTCAATGGATCTGGCTGTGAGTTCTGCCAAGCTTGTGATGGCTGAGAAGTGAACATCCTACAGGAGAGGAGACGAACAGCACAAGTTGGAGCCACACGTTGTTGTGTTTTTTTTTCTAAAAAAAACTGCAAAATAATAACAGAGTTCAGTCACACCTCGACAGTGCACTTAGTCACCGTGCCCTCGTGCTCGCTGCCTTCTTCTTGCTGCTGCTTGGCTTCACTTGGGCTCTTCGTGTCCATAATTCGGTCGAATGCCTTCTTCCTAGCCTGAAAAATGTAAATAAATCGTCTTTATTTTTTTTTTTTTTTATTTAAAATACTAATAATCTTGATCAATCACCCTTAAAAAAACTCTTACCTTGCCAAGTCTCTCTGCTGTTGTGGATATTTGAAGCTTTTTAAGACCATCAGTCAGTTCCTTAACAAAATTTTCACCTTCATCGACTAGGACAGAAAAATATCTTCATTTAAGACACTAAATAAACTTCATTTACGCATTTAAAATCCAGACGGCGGACTGAACATCCGTAGCGTTGTCAGTGTCGGCGAATCCATTCGTTTACCTTGTGGATCGTCTACCTCCTCATCATCAAACTCCATCATGGAGAAGGACTCCTTGATCTGCTCCAGATCGTCCCTCAGAGCGCTCAGCTCCTTGCCCGATAACGTAGTCAACACCGATTTCACCTGCACACATCAACAACACACCCTAAAGGTCCAGACTGATACTAGAGTGTGTTTCATTTTCCAACACCAAGCCAGAATTCAATTTATTCCTACAGATATGATCTCAAAGCTGTTGGATTACCAATCGAAAGGTTGTGAGTTCGAATCCCAGGTCCATTTCGCTGCCACTGCTGGGCCCCTGAGCAAGGCCCTTAACCTTCACTTGCTCAGTTGTATAAAGAAATGAGATCAAATGTATGTAAATCGCACTAAATAAAGGCGTCTGTCAAAAAAACTGTAAATGTAAATAATGTGTGTTTTTTTTTTTACTGTATTACATTCATACAGTCGTGGTCACTGTGGAGCTGGAGGATATACCAGGAAAACTGGGCATGAGGTGGGATTACATCCTGGATGGGTCCATTTCAAGGTATTATACATACACACACACACACATTATTCACTCTCCACTACTATCATGTTTTTGGACAGTGGGAGGAAACCGGAGAACCCAAAGGAAACCCATGAGAAGTGAAGAACCCACGACCTTCTGATCAGCGGTCCAGGACCAAATGTCTGTATTATGTATAGACGCATTTGTAGGCAAACATTAAAAATACAGATACATGTATATTTAAAAATAAATAAGTAAATAAATGACACTAGAGGTTTGAATATTTAGGCTAAAAATATATCATATTTATTCATTCAAACCGACGTGATTTTAATGCATGAAGACGATTCGAATCAATTCAGTACTCTCCTGCGATTCAATACGTGATGACATGAAATCAAGCGGCTTTGGATATTATTATAATGCACTGAAAGTGTTTTAAAACACGTTTTCGAAGGCTGAGAAATTTACCGGTCTCTCCATCAAATGGCAGATTGTAAGAACTTTGGATTCATTTAATAAATTCGGAGTCGATTCGTTCATTTATGGGATTCAAAATCCTTTTTTGTTTTGATGCAACGCGGTTTTATTTACGATTTCGTTTTTTTTGTTTTTTTTAGATCGATGCGTCTGAAAATCATATCATAGCATCAAAATGGACAGAGGCGGTTATCTGTGTTATATTAAAGAGCAAACGTGACTCTACCTTGGCTTCACTCTCCCTGGACAGGATCTCTAAAGCTTCTAGATGCGACAGACCCTGGAACTCATCAAACAGCATCCCATAATGAGCTTTCTTCTCTGTTTCCGAGGTGACGTCCTTGGCTGTCTGCTGTTCCTCTCGTTCCTTTGCCTCCCTTAAAACCTTGAAGACCGGAGAAGCAGGAATCACAACGAAGGAATTTACACGGTATCAAGCAGTCAAGATGCTTCATGCGCTGAGTCTCAACAGCGCAGGGTTTAAAGATGTACCTCTGTCTCTATAGGCAGCGTAACACACCTGTGACAACGTGGATGTTCTGTTCATCAGGCCTTTCGTTCTTTTGAAGCCGGGGTCTCCTTCGGCTATCACATCCATCGTCTTCTTACCAATAAACTCCAAAGCATCCAGTCCTCCACTTATCACCGTTTTACTCTGAATGACAAAAAAAAAACGAAGCAGACAAAAAATAAACGAGACTCTTTTTTTACTGAGTACGGAAAGAAATAGAACAGCATCATAACGATCAGTGAAGACATCAAATATTTTACAAGTATAGGTTTACGTACAAATATTTCGAATCGAATAAACTCTTACTGTGTTCTGCATGACACTGGACAGAGACGACAGCATTCCAATAGCACTTCCCAACACGTTCCCGTCTCCTTCTGCAGGTTTTCCTTCACTGGAGCTGGAAGGAGCTGAGGAGAGACAAGACAACACAATACCTTAAAAGAAAAATTCATAAGATATCACATATACGATATAACAATAATATCACCCACCCTATTTTACCCCTAATTATAATCAGGGGTGTCCCAATGCTCACTATATCTCTGTATAGATTTTTTATTATCATTTATTATCACTAAGATTTTTTATTATTTTATTATCACTATATTCTATTCTGTTCTTTTTTTTATTCTATTTATATTCTATATTTTATGTCATGGACAGGCCAAAAAAAAACATTTCACTACATGTTGTGTTGTGTATTGTTGTGTATGTGATAAAAAAAATTGAAATTTGATATCGATATCAGATTTCTGGCTACTAGCTGGTAGCTGATTTTTATTCGGAACAAGATTTGATTTTATTGCCACGTCACAGTTTAAAAAGTGTCAGTATTGTCACTCTTTAATTTCTGAGTCTTTATATAGAAGGTTGGGTTTTTATCTTTAAAGAATATGACACTGTCTATTATAGACTTAGAGTGAGTTATAGACTATAGAAGTGAGTTTCGAGGTCGGAGGGCACGGTGGCTTAGTGGTTAGCACGTTCGCCTCACACCTCCAGGGTTGGGGGTTCGATTCCCGCCTCCGCCTTGTGTGTGTGGAGTTTGCATGTTCTCCCTGTGCCTCGGGGGTTTCCTCCGGGTACTCCGGTTTCCTCCCCCGGTCCAAAGACATGCATGGTAGGTTGATTGGCATCTCTGGAAAATTGTCCGTAGTGTGTGATTGCGTGAGTGAATGAGAGTGTGTGTGTGTGTGCCCTGTGATGGGTTGGCACTCCGTCCAGGGTGTATCCTGCCTTGATGCCCGATGACGCCTGAGATAGGCACAGGCTCCCCGTGACCCGAGGTAGTTCGGATAAGTTGTAGAAGATGAGTGAGAGTTTCGAGGTCTTTTAGTTGGGGAAAAGGTGTCACATTTTTCTACAAATACATCAATAAATCATTAAGAAGCTCACAGGGTATGTTGTCTTCTGCACCATCTTCCTTTTCCATCTGAGCAGAGAGCTCTGTAGGACTGGGAATTCCCAGAGACGTCTCTGCCTTCTCGATGACCTGAGACAGTCCTTGGCCTTGAATCAGAGAACAAACGAGAAAACTTGTCATTCTTGTTCAACAGTGTTTTGGGAAGAAAATATTTAATATCTCTTTTTAATCAGGTGTGTGTGTGTGTGTGTGTGTGTGAGTGTGTGTGTTGTTTGTTTGCATAATACCAGCACAAATGCCAGTGAATATGGTGGAACTTGCCTACGGTGGCAACAGTGGCGGTGGCTGAAGAAAGAAGAGACTTCCCCCAACTTCCCCAGCTACCCCAACCACCTTGGGTTACAGCTGTCTGTGTAGAAGCCTGAAGAGAGAGAAAAAAGCATTGCAATAAAAAGGTACGTGTGAAAGTTTGCTTTTATTACTTGTACATCAGAACATATAGCGATATTTAAACAAAATGGAAATAATATCGATATTGTGATAAACCTCGAGAGTGTGTGTGTGTGTGTGTCTGTGTGTAAGAGTGTGTGTCTGTGTGTAAGAGTGTGTGTGTGTGTAAATGAATTTCAATACAAATTTTCCGGAAGTGACTGATACGGTATTGAAATTCTTTTTTTTTTTTTAAATTGGTAAATGTTCAAATATTTTGTGATTTTAACTGTTTTCTCCATTTCGATGTTAAATAATTATCTACCTATACATTTATGTGTTTATTTATTATTAAACTAACTTTATTCTCTCTTTTATATAAATGATATTCCATCTTTGATTTACCTTCGATGCATTTTCTGTCACACTGGCTGTTTCTGGGCTTTCCTGAACCTCAGGAGGTGGTTTGTTCTCCGGTCTCTTCCTCGTCTTTCGAGTCGGGGCTACATCGGCGGGGCTGTCGCTCTGCACATCATGCGAGGATTCGCTGTGTGAGGGTGGTGGTGGTGAGGGTGGCTCTTTAGAGACGTGGCATTTCGTTTCCTCCTGTGGGTCAGCGGCTGAGTGTTCGCTGTCCGACATCTTTTAGCATAGTCCTGTAAGGGACAAGCTCTGTTAGAACTATTATTCATATATTTACATAACTATTTATAACAGATATATTTTAATATATATTCACTGGTATACTTTACCTTCATAGATGTTTCACATCCCAAAGCATACAGTCTGAACACTTTGAAATGTCTAATAACTATACACCTGATGGATATGCTGTCATTTTCTGTTGCCGAGAGACTGATCAACTTGTTTGTGTTTTCCCGTATTGATTACTGCAATGAGGGGGGCACGGTGGCTTAGTGGTTAGCACGTTCGCCTCACACCTCCAGGGTCGGGGTTCGATTCCCGCCTCCACCTTGTGTGTGTGTGGAGTTTGCATGTTCTCCCCGTGCCTCGGGGGTTTCCTCCGGGTACTCCGGTTTCCTCCCCCGGTCCAAAGACATGCATGGTAGGTTGATTGGCATCTCTGGAAAATTGTCGGTAGTGTGTGATTGCGTGAGTGAATGAGTGTGTGTGCCCTGCGATGGGTTGGCGCTCCGTCCGGGGTGAATCCTGCCTTGATGCCCGATGACGCCTGAGATAGGCACAGGCTCCCCGTGACCCGAGGTAGTTCGGATAAGCGGTAGAAGATGAATGAATGAATTACTGCAATGCCTTGTTGGCTGGGGTGTCTAAAGCTACCTTAAACAAATTACAGGTAGTGCAAAATTCGGCAGCGAGAATACTTACTAGAACAAAGTTAAAAAGATCACATTACTCCCGTTCTGGAGTCCTTGCACTGGCTCCCCGTTAGGTTTAGGGTTGATTTTAAGATTCTGATGCTTACCTACAAGGCCTTACACGGGTTAGCTCCTCAATATTTGGCTGATCTTTTAATTCCTTATATTCCATCTCGTGACCTTCGTTCTTCTGAAACTGGTCTTTTAACTGTTCCTTTAACTCGTTTAAAATCGATGGGAGCTAGGGCCTTCTCTTCACTAGCTCCATTCATTCATTCATTCATTCATTCATTCATTCATTTTCTACCGCTTATCCGAACTACCTCGGGTCACGGGGAGCCTGTGCCTATCTCAGGCGTCATCGGGCATCAAGGCAGGATACACCCTGGACGGAGTGCCAACCCATCGCAGGGCACACACACACACACTCTCATTCACTCACGCAATCACACACTACGGACAATTTTTTCCAGAGATGCCAATCAACCTACCATGCTCACTAGCTACAAAACTGTGGAATTCATTACCAACTGAGATAAGGCAAGCAACATCTCTTGGCACTTTTAAATCTCAGCTCAAAACTTAGTTTTTTAGGGTAGCTTTTAATTTGACTAACTGTAATTTTACATAGTGCTTATTTTATAGTCAGTTATAGTATTTTTGTTGCTTTCATTTTAATCTTTATATTATGTGTGTATTAAAGCGCTTTGAGATGTTCTTTTAAAGGCGCTATAGAAAATAAAGGTTATTATTATTATTATTATTATTATTATTACATGGCTATTAAACTAGTAATATAACACATTATACACATAGTGCTCTGTTTACAGGATTAACACTGAATTGGGTGCATTGTCGATCAAATAACTACCTGTGTATGTTGTCATGTTTATCCCTGAAGTCATTAAGGTCACATCTGTATAGGATCAATAAACAGCTGTGGCCTGAACAGTGCCATGACACGTGACATGATGCTATAATCACTCGGTTATGTCATGTCCTGATGACTAAAGTGGAGCTACTAAAGCTGTCTGAATGTCTACAAGTTCTCTGCTGTACATTTAGTGCTCTCTATAAGTCAGATACTCCTCTGTTGTTGTTTATTTTACACCTTCTATGGAAAAGGAAAGCTTTTTTTACAACCTATGTACAAAGGTTATGATCTGATTCGTGTTAGGATCATAACACCAAGCTAACACTGAGGTGAAACAGCAAAGAAATTGAAAAACAAACCTATTAATTGTTGTGTTTCAGCACTGAGGAGATCCTGTGCAAGCCACGTCACTGGACTTTCTGTCCTGACGCCTGCTTCGGTTTGTTTTTCCTTGTTGTTGTTTTTTTTCTTCGGCTATCAATACGGAAAGCGTGTTAGAAGTAAAGAGCGCCATCTGGCGGTTTGGGGGGTTTTGTTGTGTCCAATGTAAAGATATGTTTCAGTCTTTTAATCAGCCAACTTTATTCATAATCAGGACCAATTCATAACCAGACCTTCATGGAAAGCCTTCCCAAAATAAAGAAGGATTGTATAGCAGCAAAGGAGGATAAACTCTATAATGGTATATTCAACAAGGGGGATGCTACACGACTGGACAGACTGGTGAGGAGGTCAGGCTCTGTGGTTGGAGCAGAGATGGAGACAGTGGTGAAGGTACATTTACATTTACAGCATTTAGCAGACACTCTTATTCAGAGTGACTTACATTTTTATTATTATTATTATTATTATTATTATTATTATTATTATTATTATTATTTCAGTTTATACACCTGAGCAATTGAGGGTTAAGGGCCTTGCTCAGGGGCCCTGCAGTGGCAACTTGGTGGACCTGGGATTCGAACCAATGACTTTCCAATCAGTAGTCAAACACCATAACCACTGAGCTACCACATCCCCAGTGACAGTAGCACAGAGAAGGACCCTTGACTGACTGCTCTCCATCCTGGACAACACTCACCGCCCTCTGCTTTCCATACTGGACAACACCCACCACCCTCTGCTCTCCATACTGGACATCACCCACCACCCTCTGCTCTCCATACTGGACATCACCCACCACCCTCTGCTCTCCATACTGGACAACACCCACCACCCTCTGCTCTCCATACTGGACAACACTCACCACCCTCTGCTCTCCATCCTGGACAACACCCACCACCCTCTGCTCTCCATCCTGGACAACACTCACCACCCTCTGCTCTCCATCCTGGACAACACTCACCGCCCTCTGCTCTCCATCCTGGACAACACTCACCACCCTCTGCTCTCCATCCTGGACAACACTCACCGCCCTCTGCTTTCCATACTGGACAACACTCACCGCCCTCTGCTCTCCATCCTGGACAACACTCACCACCCTCTGCTCTCCATCCTGGACAACACTCACCACCCTCTGCTCTCCATCCTGGACAACACTCACCGCCCTCTGCTCTCCATCCTGGACAACACTCACCACCCTCTGCTCTCCATCCTGGACAACACTCACCACCCTCTGCTCTCCATCCTGGACAACACTCACCGCCCTCTGCTCTCCATCCTGGACAACCCTCACCGCCCTCTGCTTTCCATACTGGACATCACCCACCACCCTCTGCTCTCCATACTGGACAACACCCACCACCCTCTGCTCTCCATCCTGGACAACACTCACCACCCTCTGCTCTCCATCCTGGACAACCCTCACCGCCCTCAGTTTTCCATACTGGACAACACTCACCACCCTCTGCTCTCCATCCTGGACATCACCCACCACCCTCTGCTCTCCATACTGGACAACACCCACCACCCTCTGCTCTCCATCCTGGACAACACTCACCGCCCTCTGCTCTCCATCCTGGACAACCCTCACCGCCCTCAGTTTTCCATACTGGACAACACTCACCGCCCTCTGCTCTCCATCCTGGACAACCCTCACCGCCCTCAGTTTTCCATACTGGACAACACCCACCACCCTCTGCTCTCCATACTGGACAACACTCACCACCCTCTGCTCTCAATCCTGGACAACACCCACCACCCTCTGCTCTCCATACTGGACATCACCCACCACCCTCTGCTCTCCATCCTGGACAACACTCACCACCCTCTGTTTTCCATCCTGGACATCACCCACCACCCTCTGCTCTCCATACTGGACAACACCCACCACCCTCTGCTCTCCATACTGGACAACACCCACCACCCTCTGCTCTCCATACTGGACAACACCCACCACCCTCTGCTTTCCATACTGGACAACACTCACCACCCTCTGCTCTCCATACTGGACAACACCCACCACCCTCTGCTTTCCATACTGGACAACACTCACCGCCCTCTGCTCTCCATCCTGGACAACCCTCACCGCCCTCAGTTTTCCATACTGGACAACACTCACCGCCCTCTGCTCTCCATCCTGGACAACCCTCACCGCCCTCAGTTTTCCATACTGGACAACACCCACCACCCTCTGCTCTCCATACTGGACAACACTCACCACCCTCTGCTCTCAATCCTGGACAACACCCACCACCCTCTGCTCTCCATACTGGACATCACCCACCACCCTCTGCTCTCCATCCTGGACAACACTCACCACCCTCTGTTTTCCATCCTGGACATCACCCACCACCCTCTGCTCTCCATACTGGACAACACCCACCACCCTCTGCTCTCCATACTGGACAACACCCACCACCCTCTGCTCTCCATACTGGACAACACCCACCACCCTCTGCTTTCCATACTGGACAACACTCACCACCCTCTGCTTTCCATACTGGACAACACTCACCACCCTCTGCTCTCCATACTGGACAACACTCACCACCCTCTGCTCTCCATACTGGACGTCACAGAATCAGAATCAGAATCAGAAATATCTTTATTGGCAAGTATGTTTTCACATACAAGGAATTTGTTCTAGTACAGGAGCTCCACAGTGTAAACAGAATGGCACTGATAAGACATGAACACATATATAATAAAGACAGTTGTACAGTTGTATGTACAGTTGAGAAATGTGCAGATTGAAATATAAATAAGTAAGTATGTGTAAATAATGTAAGAATAGAGTTTGTTCTGTGTATGTCAAGTGTTCATCAGATGGATTGCCTGAGGGAAGAAACTGTTCCTATGTCTGGTCGTTCTGGTGCTCAGGGCTCTGTAGCGTCGACCAGATGGCAACAGTTCGAAGAGTGAGTGTGCTGGATGTGAGGGGTCTTGAGTGATTTTCTACCACCCACACTCTGCTCTCCATCCTTGACAACACCCACCACCCTCTGCGCTCCATACTGGACAACTTCCACCACCCTCTGCACAGCATATTTACCAGGCATCTATCTATGTATCTAACTATCTATCTGTCTATCCATCTATCCGTTCGTCTGTCCGTCTGTACATCCGTCCATCCATCTATCTATATCTATCTATCCATCTATCTATCCGTCCTTTCGTCCATCTGTCTATCCGTCTATCAACAAGGAGTCCACAAACTTTTATACAAACTTTAAATGCAGACATTTATAGCATTTGGCAGACACCATTATCCAGAGTGAATTACATTTTCTCATTTTATGCACCTGAGCTAATGAGGATTAAGAGCTTCGCTCAGGGGCCCAAACAGAAGCAGCTTTGGTGGTCCTAACATTTGAACTCACAACTGTCTGACTCCTTAACCACTGAACTACCCCTTCCTCACGTCGTGAGTGATCTGCAAGTCTCATGACCATTGTAAATTCAGTACACAAAGGATGTAAAAACAAAGCAATAAGCCATGACATGGTGTGTGTTACAGTGATTTTATCATTAGTAAAGGTATTCTTAGGCATGACTAACATTGCTGCCTTAGTTCCAAGATGTCTGGTTTGATAATGAACTTGGGTTATTGTACATGTTGTCCTCTGATCCATGTGAGTTTTTTTGTTTTTTAGGGTCTTCCAGTTTACTTCAACCTTCACAAAACATTCCAGCAGGTCAAAATTGCTATGATACGTTACAGTGGGTGTGGATAAGTGTACAAATGGTGCCATGCAATTGACTGTACTCTCATCCAGTTTTTATTCCTGTCTCATGCCTAGTGTTCTCACTCACTCATTTTCTACCGCTTATCCGAACTACCTCGGGTCACAGGGAGCCTGTGCCTATCTCAGGTGTCATCGGGCATCAAGGCAGGATACACCCTGGACGGAGTGCCAACCCACACACACTCACATTCACACACTACGGACAATTTTCCAGAGATGCCAATCAACCTACCATGCATGTCTTTGGACCGGGGGAGGAAACTGGAATACCTGGAGGAAACCCCCGAGGCACGGGGAGAACATGCAAACTCCACACACACAAGGCGGAGGCGGGAATCGAACACCCGACCCTGGAGGTGTGAGGCGAACATGCTAACCACTAAGCCACCGTGCCCCCCCATGCCTAGTGTTACTCATTATAAATTCACTATAAACCTAACCAGGATAATGCAGTTATTGAACATGACCGAGTCTATAGCTGCACTCTACTGTTATCAATAGTGTTCCCCAAGTGACAAAAACACTCTAATTGAACATTTTGTTGTCAAGAAATAACTTGCTATTTGTTTTTACATCGCTGGTGGTTTTAATAAAACGACTTCTGTTGCCATTTATCTGAATACAACATGCCTAGTGCTTGGAAATGTAACTGTCACACACTTTAAGTTCACCTTTAAATCAAGCACGTTCACAAACTTTAAATGTGTTAATATGTAAATAACGAAGCAGCAACTCCCAAGCAGATGATTGGCTAATACTGAACGGTCGCGTGTGTGGCCGCTTCTGTGATTGGTCGCCTCAGCCGCTACACTTCGTTTTGCTCTCACGCACACAGTCAGAAACAAAAATGGCCGAAGACCAAAGCGAGCAAACTTCTCCTGGTGTTCTGGAAGAAATTTTCACGTCGCCTCTAAACCTGAGTTTGTTGTGCCTTTGTTTGTTTCTGTTGTATAAAATATTTCGCGGGGATAAACCTGCGGAAGTGGCTGAAGCTGAGGATCCGCTACCTAAGCTGAAGAAGAGAGACTTTACTCGGGAGGAGCTGAAGCAGTATGACGGAGTCACAAATCCGAGGATCCTCATGGCTGTCAATGGCAAAGTGTTTGATGTGACAAGAGGAAAGAAGTTCTACGGCCCTGGTAACACACTGAATAGTTAAAGTAAAGTATTAAAAAAAATAAACACAGTCTTTATTAGTGCATTTGTTTTTATATCCGTTTGCACTAAACATCTGGGCTTTTAGTTAAACATCTGTTTTTTTTTCCCCCCTGTTTTCACTTTTGCACGTGTTTTCTTTTCTTTTGCACTTTTTATCTTTTCTTTTGCACTTTTTTCTTTTGCACACGTCCTCAGTCACACCTCATATTTCCTTTCTTGACCTTTGGCACACTCTTAAAAACTCATAAAATCTAAAGATACGATAGAAATAAATGCCCAGGATGAGGTTAAAAGTCATAAAATGTATAAAAATACAAATAAATATAAAACTATTATCATTGTTTTCTTTTGCACATGTTTTCAGTCACACCCCATATTTCCTTCCTTGACCTTTGGCATACTCTTAAAACTCATAAAATCTAATGCTACAATAGAAATGCCCAGGATGAGGTTAAAATACATAGTCCCCCAGATTCCTATGTTGATTTTGTAGCCACTGTAATAAAATAAATAGATTTTTTTATTATTATTATTCTAAGACTGCATGCTTTTTGGAAATAGGACACACTGGGGCTGTTTAAAACTTGTGAATGAGTGACGAGACCAAAAAAGGACAAAGATCAGGGTCTGATCAAACAGTTTAAACTTTTTTTTTTTCCTCCTCCTCTCAGGACTTTACGCAATAAGGTTAAATGTTGACTACTTCCTGTGTGAGAGAGCATGGTTCAACCCTGTGTGCACTTATGACTTCTCTAAAGACGACCGTTATCGTAGAAACGATATGATAACAGTTTCTGGTTATTGCGAGAGTCGACATGATGACCGGACCGTGTTAATTCCAGTGCTGTGTATTTCCAGATGGCCCTTATGGAGTCTTCGGAGGGAAAGATGCTTCCAGGGGATTGGCTACATTCTGTCTGGAGAAGGAGGCCTTGAAAGAAACACATGATGATCTTTCAGACCTCACTGCAGCCCAGCAGGAGAGCCTGGGCGAGTGGGAGACGCAGTTCACGTGTGAGTCAAAGCGCTTTCACAGGCTGTTTATTAAAACTGTAACATTTGTGTTGGTTTTCAAGTAGCACGTATTCTGTTTTTCTCCTCACAGTCAAATACGATTACGTCGGCAAACTTTTGAAGCCTGGCGAAGAGCCGACAGAGTACACGGACGACGAGGAAGTGAAGGACAAAAAGAAGGACTAGGTCATGAGAGGCACCCAAACATCTTTTCTTTCAGTTGTGCCTAATGTACTTGCAATCATCGATGTGTCTTGATAATTCTGGTTCACTATGACTGTTTGGTCTGAACCTCCACACCCTCACTTTTCAGCATGCCATAATTAATCTGTGCTAAGATGAATTTTTTTTTAAAGAGAGCCAGCAGAAGTAGGAGCAAAAGTTATTCTTGTACTTAGCTGCAACATACTCGAGCAACGTGGACCACATCTAACAATAATGTTTGAATAGCAAGTAATTACGATACACTACATACATACGTTTTATATATTTCAAAACAACACATGAGGGAAGCAAGAATGTGATGTCAGTGTTTCTACAGATACGTAGACAAAATCTAACATTCCATGACTGGGGTCTTAATGCTGATAAGACTTTATGATATTATCACTTGTATCTGAAAATACTTATTAAAGCAATTTTCATATGATCTTGTCCATGCTTTTATTTGTCAACTAGTTAAAACTATGATTGCAATATAATATGAGCCATACTACACATATTACAGTCTGTAATAACCGTAATGCTGTGTTTCTGTTTTAATCACTGAACAGCTCATACAGTTGTGACACTGGTTTATAACTGATCTTAAAGTGTAATGCATAAAACAAAGTATAGAGTCCATATCAGAATCAGAATTAGATCTTTATTGGCAAATATGTTTTCACATACGAGGAATTTGTTCTAGTACAGGAGCTCCACAGTGTGAACAGAATGGCATTGATAAGACATGAACACATATATAATAAAGACAGTTGTATGTACAGTGGAAAAATGTGCAAATTGAAATATAAATGTCAAATTCAATATAAATAAGTATGTGTTGTAAGTAAATAATGTACGAATAGAGTTTGTTCTGTGTATGTCAAGTGTTCATCTGATGGATTGCCTGAGGGAAGAAACTTCCTATGTCTTTTCGTTCTGGTGCTCAGGGCTCTGTAGCGTCGACCAGATGGCAACAGTTCGAAGAGTGAGTGTGCTGGATGTGAGGGGTCCAGAGTGAGTGTGCTGGATGTGAGGGGTCCAGAGTGATTGTGCTGGATGTGAGGGGTCCAGAGTGAGTGTGCTGGATGTGAGGGGTCCTGAGTGATTGTGCTGGATGTGAGGGGTCCAGAGTGAGTGTGCTGGATGTGAGGGGTCCTGAGTGAGTGTGCTGGATGTGAGGGGTCCAGAGTGAGTGTGCTGGATGTGAGGGGTCCAGAGTGATTGTGCTGGATGTGAGGGGTCCAGAGTGAGTGTGCTGGATGTGAGGGGTCCTGAGTGATTGTGCTGGATGTGAGGGGTCCTGAGTGAGTGTGCTGGATGTGAGGGGTCCAGAGGGAGTGTGCTGGATGTGAGGGGTCCAGAGGGAGTGTGCTGGATGTGAGGGGTCCAGAGTGATTGTGCTGGATGTGAGGGGTCCTGAGTGATTGTGCTGGATGTGAGGGGTCCTGAGTGATTGTGCTGGATGTGAGGGGTCCTGAGTGATTGTCTTTGCCCTTTTGCTCACTCTGGAGAAGTACAGATTTTGGAGGCTGGAGAGAGTTGTGCCAATGATTCGCTCAGCAGTCCGGACTACCCTCTGTAGTCTTCTGAGGTCGGATTGGGTAGCTGAGCTGAACCAAACAGTCACTGAAGTGCAGAGGATGGATTCGATGATTGCAGTGTAGAACTGTTTCACCAGATCCTGTGGCAGGTTGAACTTCCTCAGCTGGCGAAGGAAGTACAACCTCTGCTGAGCCTTTTTCACAATGGAGTCAATGTGAATGTCCCACTTCAGGTCCTGGGAGATTGTGGTTCCCAGGAATCTGAATGACTCCACTGCTGTAACAATGCTGTCCATGATGGTGAGTGGGGGGAGATCAGGGGGGTTTCTCCTGAAGTCCACGATCATCTCCACTGTCTTGAGCGTGTTCAGCTCCAGGTTGTTAAAACTGCACCAGACAAACAGCCGTTCAACCTCCAGTCTGTAAGCAGACTCGTCCCCGTCCTGAATGAGGCCGATCAGTGTGGTGTCATCTGCAAACTTCAGGAGCTTGACAGAGGGGTCATTAGAGGTGCAGTTGGTAGTGTACAGAGAGAAGCGCAGTGGGGAGAGGACACAACCCTGAGGAGCGCCAGTGCTGATGGTGCGGGTGCTGGATTTGAGTTTTCCCAGTCGGAATACTCAAACCGGTAAAAGATCTTGTGGTGTGTACTGCCGAATGTTCAGCAGTTCATCCCTGGTGAAAATGATCGGATTTTCTTGACAAAGAACAGGAAAAACTAACAAAAACAGAACAAACACTGAGGAGCTAAGCACTGAGGCTGCCATCCGCGGTGCCAACTTGCTTGCTATTTATTTTTATTTATAAAAATAAAAAGCTGGGAAAACTATTTTTATTTTATTTTATTTTTATTTATAAAAATGTATTTATTTTATTTTGCTTTATTTTTATTTATAAGGTATGGATTCAAAAATTCAAATTGAATTCAAAAATTCTAATTTATTTGTACAGCGCTTTTAACAACTGACATTGTCTCAAAGCAGCTTTACAGAACATAAATATAAAACAAAGGTTTAATATAAAGATGAATATAATACAAAAAGGTTAATATTAGATATATTTAAGTATATGTCTGAGATGACATATACTCCCAGGATCCGATTTCTAAAAACAGGCGTGTGTCTTATTTTGGGAGCTAATCTGTTAAATCATAAACAAACAGTGACCAAACCACTAAATTTATGATTGTATTCCATCTTGATGGGTGAATGGCAGCAATTTGAAGCTAATACTGTTAGCTATATAATTATAATTGAGGCTAGCTGGTGATTTCCTGTACAAACAATGTGAATAAACAAAGATGAAAACTTCAGGCATTTAATCAATTTATCATCCGTATTCAAGTGCTGTTTGTACTTGATAGGGTTATCTTTATTAGTACTCTCAAAAGCAGTAAGTTATATAATTATTTGCAGGAAATGTGAATTTTGCCAAGATGCTATTTTGACAGGTGATTTTTTTTTTTTAAGTCTGTGTCTGTCTGTCTGTCTGTCTGTCTGTCTGTCTGTCTAAATCACAAAACCCTTTTAATATAAATCCAACACACAAATTGGCCTCTTTGTTAGAAACACATTTACATTTACATTTACAGCATTTGGCAGACGCCCTTATCCAGAGCGACGTTCAAAGTTACAATGAAAGTGTCAAAGGTGTGTTTTTTTTTTTTTTTTTTTTTTTTTTTTTTAAATGCAAAAGATAATGAAAGGAGTGCTAGTTGAAGTGTTTCCTGAATAAGTAGGTCTTCAACCGCCGCTTGAAAATAGCCAGTGACTCAGCTGTCCGGACCTCTAGGGGAAGTTCGTTCCACCACCTTGGTGCCAGAACAGAGAAGAGTCTTGTAGTAAACTTGCCTCTTACCCTGAGAGATGGTGCAACCAGTCGAGCAGTGCTGGTAGATCGGAGGGTGCGGGGTGCAGTGTGAGGAGTTATGAGGGCTCCTCAAACACACAAACACCTACTTTTCAATGGGGAAACTAAATGTTATTGCTCTCGTTCAATGAATAGAAAGGTGTAGTATATGGATGTGTATAATTTACAAATGTGAATATTTACATTTACATTTACATTTACGGCATTTAGCAGACACCCTTATCCAGAGTGACTTACAACTGAGCAACTGAGGGTTAAGGGCCTTGCTCAGGGGCCCAGCAGTGGCAGCTTGGTGGACCTGGGGTATATAATATATAGAATATAATATTTACATATTTGTATTATGAGATTGACAGCATCTGATGTTGTTATTCAAATCAGCCTTAAAGCAGGAAACATCATGGACAAAGACACCTAACTGTGTGTCTGTCCAAAATGTTTTAAAGGAAAATCAAGGACTCAGCTGTTTCCTCTGCCTCAGAATAAAAGACAATGACCAACCTTTAACTTAAACTTCTTTTGGAATAAAGCCCTCATTGGATAAAAGTTTGATATGTGAAATCTGTGTTTCTTTTACCTTAGGAAAGTCAGGGCAAGACAGGAAATCTGAAAAGACTTTTTTATTTTTTATGAAAAGAACATCACTGGAAATCTAAAAATAGTAGTAATAGTAATAATAATGATGATAATAATAATAATAGTAATAATAATAATAATGATGATGATGATGATAGTAATAATAATAATGATGATGATTATGATAGTAATAACAATAATAATAATAATAATAATAATAATAATAATAATAATAGACTGCACTTCATATCAAGAAGATCGATGCAACATGATTATGATGAGAGGAAATAATAAAGGTAAATATTATTGTCCAGAACCAGAGGAAGCGACTTAATACTACCAGGGATTTAAAGAGATTTCTGTATCATGGAATAGCAATGGATGGTTGTTTTTGTTTCCGCTGTTCATGAACATTATACTGAAGATTTATAAATATTTTGGAACAAATTTCATGTAAGAAAAAAAAAAAAAGTTAGTGTCAGAAGTGGGATTCGAACCCACGCCCCCATTCGGAGACCAGAATACCCGGTTACACGGAAGGGAACAAACCCTTGAGTCTGGCGCCTTAGACCACTCGGCCATCCTGACACAGGCATAAAACTTTACAGAAAACCTCCCTTTAAAGCTATTTATCTGAACTAAAGCATCTATATATACATTTTTAGCGTTAGCTTGCTGGACTTTAAAGGTGATGTATCTGTAAATAACGTAGCTAGCGTTGTTAAAGGAAACCTTTCGCTACGTTCACGACAGAGCTGCGTGAAATTCGGACACTGCCCCCTAGCGTTTCTACGCATTTCCGGTGTGCGTTAGCCACCATTTTGTTTTATACCGTTCAAGGGTACAGAGTGAAGCTCAGCTGCAGACGATAACAATGTTCCGCTTCGGTAAAGCTGCTCTAAATCTCAGCGGTAAGTGGAAATGTGTTTAAGTTTCTTTTTTTCTACCGGTGTCCTTTTATTTAGCTGAAGCTGTGTGGAGATGAAACTAAAAACTGGATGGAAACTCGGCGGTACTAACATGTTAGCATGTTAGCTTAGCCGATGCTAACATTTAGCTCATAGATATCTATAATGTTAGCTTAGCCGATGTTAGCATGTTAGCATTTCCGTACTAACAAATATCGGACAAAGGAGGTAGCTAACTAATTAACTAACTAAGACATTTAACCGGTTATATAATTAGCCAATTAATTTGTCATTGTTTAGTCAGTGTTTTTTCTTAATCCCTGTAGTTTTAAATTTAATATCTTCCGGGTTGTTGGCTTGCTGGCTGTCTTAATGTCACCCAATGTTAAGTTAGGTCGTTTGCAGCAGTTTGCAACGTTTTGCGGCAGCAAAATAGCCTGATTTACCCAAAATGTGTGTTTTTAACTGTGGTCTTTGGTGCTTTACTTTGTGTAGCAGTGTCATTTTCTTTTGGCTGGGTATATCACTGAATATAAATCAAGGGACTTGGTAAATACCTTTTTAGTTTTAGTATTCTAGCAATAAGCTATATTTACATTTCCAGCATTTGGCAGATTCTCTTATACAGAGTGACTTACATTATCTCATGTTTTTATACAACTGAACAATTAAGGGTTAAGGGCCTTGCTCAGGGGCCCAACAATGACAGCCTGGTGGACCTGGGATTGGAACTCACAACTTAGTCACAACTCACACCTGAACTACTAGAAAGCAGAATAATTGCAGAATAACTTCTGTTACTAAAAGTTTAACAATCTATACATCACAGATGAGTGTGTTTTAGTATTTCACGTGCACAGGATACTGTGCTCTAAACTAGTGTTTACTAGTCCTAGCTCTGGCATAATGAACATGTTGTATAATGACCAGTGCATGGTTTTTGTACTATATATTTATTTGTTTGTTTTTTCCCTCTCAGGACAAGCCAGCCGCCAGGTTGCTGTGCGACATGGTTCATCAGGTGCATCTCGAGAGTTCCATGCGAAATATGGCTTGCCACTGCTGATCGCTGGAGCAACATTTTGTACTGGAATCTGGGCCTATGTAAGTGTCAGTTGTCTCCACGTTGCGCCCCAAATTTCTACATATTCTTGGTGTCGTTACTTTTCAATACCATGCGTCTTCTTCTGGGCGTGTAATTCTTGCAGGTGATCACATCGACCGGCATCGCATGGAACCTGTCTCCAGTTGGCAAGGTCCAGCCTAAGCCATGGAGGGAGTAATGGGAACACGGGAATTATCCTGAAACCTTGTGAACTTTTGCATTTTGTTCATGGATATGCTTTACACCTAATTCCTGTTGGTCTGACGTGTCTGTAAAAATGTAATAAATTAAACATAAATACGGGGCTTTGTATTTTTTTATATATATCCTGTGAGCCTATAAGCTTATGTTAAGGTTGCTTTATTAGTAGGTCAATTAACATATAGGTCAAAATAGAGCACTTTATTATGCAAGTCTCATCTTCACCTTCAGCCATCTGTTTCTGACCATATGATGCAGTTTTCTGGAAATTTTTATCGGTGGCCTATTCTAAGCCATGACCTTGAGGTATTTAGAAAAAACCCTAATGCTGCTGGGCCTGGTATACACACAATATGTCACTACCATTTCAGTGTCAGTGCTGTGCTCAGAGTGGCCCACAAGTCAAATCATAACAGTACGTAACACTGATGAGGACGTAGTGAGACTCTGTGTACCTGTATGGAAGGTAACTGTTTAAATGGTATCTCAGGGGTGGGTGTTGAAGCCTGTGTATTCAGATCCCAGCTCTTTGTTTAGTTCCATTATGTCACTTGTATTGGGTAAAATCATCTGTCAGATAAGTGTAGATTATAAGGTAAATATATATATTAAGTTGACGATGGGATGTGCATATACAGCTTCGTGTGCACCGTACCTTTACACCATTATTTAAGAAAAAAGAAAAATAATAAATTACTACACGTTTAATCAACCCTTGTTAAAATAATCCCCACTATCTGGACAAGCTTTCTACTAGATTTTAGTTCTCCAACCTTAGCATCTTTTGCCATATCCCTCATTTATCTTTCATTTTCTGGCTGGTTCTGTATAGCAAAAAAAAAAGTTATACAGAAAAAAAGTTTATCAAGTTTAATCATTTTCTGTAACGATTCTTTAAATGTCCACAAGGTGTCGCAATTGTGTCCTGAATCTCTAGAAACCATTGTGTACGTGCCGTATGACACTAACGGCCAAACCGCAATATAGCGACATTTTTTTTCTTAATATATATTTTTTAAATTCGAAGTGATGTTTCGTTTAGTGTTTAATTACTCGTTTATTATTCTCCAAAATCATTTGTTTCAGTCGTCTCTATAACGTGATATAATGTGAGTTTTTGATAGACACCAAGCGCAGCCAATAGCTGAGTAAAGAAGTTCGAACGTCCCCGCCCACTTGTTCTGGAGATCAACCAATCAGCACCGCGTTCTTCAAAACATACCCGCCCACTGGGGGGGGGTCTGCGTTAGCATGAAGCTAAGGTCACTGTCATTCGGCGTCGCCTCAGCGTTCAGGTTCTCACAGAGAGTATAACGGCTGAATTGAGTCGCTTTTCAACATGTCTCTGTCAAATAAGCTCAACCTGGACAAAGTGGATGTCAACGGAAAGCGTGTAGTTATGAGGTAAGTTTTTATAACAGTATCTGAGGTAAAAATCTGAATGAATTACGGTTAACGGTTCGAGTGCCATCTTTCTGAGGAAAGCGGCCTTGTTACACAGCAGCACTGTTACACCACAGTCTCATGTTTACCAGCTTCTGGTTTAATAAAACACTGTCATTAGAGAAAGTCTTAAGGATTTCTAGCTTTAACTGTTTGTTTTTTTTTATTTTTTGCATGTGGAAAATTCAACCTTAACGTTATTGAGGGGAAATGAAGCGCTGCTGCATCTGCAATAATCAATAACGTGATTAAATAACTAATTAAAATCGGTTTTATTCTCGTTACGTCTCACTTCTTGCTACAAGCGAACAGAATGAGGCAGCAGAATTAATCAAGTCATTTTGAGGCCTAAAATGAAGACCTACAAACTCATGCACACTGAATTCAATATGCCATAATAACCCATGAGGAGGAGGAGGATGATGATGATGAAGATGATGATTAATGTGCATGTGGAGCAGAGGGGAAAAAACCCCTAATGTCTGCCACATTCAAACACACCCAAGTCTTTGCATGCTTTACTTTTTCCTGCTATACTACTAAACTCATGCACACTGAATTATGCTGATTACTGAATATGCCATAATAACCCATGATGATGAGGATGATGATGATGATGATTAATGTGCAGGTGGAGCAGAGGGGAAAAAACCCCTAATGTCTGCCACATTCAAACACACCCGAGTCTTTGCATGCTTTACTTTTTCCTGCGATACCAAAAGAAGGGAATTTGCCCTAAGATAAAGATCCTCATATGGAACTAATATTTGAGTCCCTAGTCGTAGAAATGTAACGAAGTGAAGCTCTATCGAGTGCCACTTCGTCGTCATCAAATCGTTATCGTTCCAGCAAAGTTCACGACAAAGATCGAGGAACACGGACAGGACGTGTGCGCACGTGTGGGTTTGTGAGGTCGATCGTGAAACGTCACTAGTGCCGTACCCCGTCTCTTATTCCTTATTTCATTTCAAATAGTGCCGAGTCATGGAGACGTTCATACAACCGAAAATCTGAATCGCGTCCTGAGATTTTGAGTCCGTGGACGACTACAGTCCGTTTTGAAAGGTAGATGGTGATCGCGCTTGATTATTAATTACGGCCTGAGCGTTTTTAAGCACTCAACTGATGAACAGAGGAAAAAATAAAAACTACAGGTTACTTGGTTGTTGTGTGTGGACTTGTGTGGTCACGGTTGTCGTTTTCTTTTCCTAGTAACATTTTCTTTAGAAAATGGTTTAGAGAGTAGCTTCGGTGGCCTTTCATAGACGAGCGCTTGGCGAACAGAAAAAGGAAGGAATATTACATTCACCACCGTTGCAACAGGGGATTATTTACTTCTTCATTTCAGACTGCTATTAATTCCAGTACAGGTAATGTGCAATAAGACGATTGATTAAAAAAAAAAAAAAAAAACTTCTCTCACACAGGGTTGACTTCAATGTGCCAATGAAGGACAAGACCATCACAAACAACCAGAGGTAAAATGCTGTCTAACTTTTTTTTTATCGTTTAGCCGATTGTTTATCTACTTGTGTTGTTAAAATCAGAATCGAATCCGTTTTAATCAAAAGCATGACGTCGTAATTCTTCTCGCAGGATCAAAGCTGCACTTCCATCCATCCAGCACTGTTTAAACAATGGAGCCAAATCAGTGGTGCTGATGAGCCACTTGGGCCGGCCCGATGGCGTCCCCATGCCTAAGTACTCTCTGGAACCTGTGGCTGCAGAACTCAAGACCCTGCTGGGAAAGTAAGCGAGATGTACAGTATTTTTAACAAAAGGGATTTTATGAGCAGAAATCGGTTGGTCAAAGTGATATATTTTTGTCCCTCTCACAGAGACGTTAAGTTCCTGAAAGACTGCGTCGGTGCTGAAGTCGAGAGCACCTGCGCTGATCCTCCTGCAGGTTCCATCATTCTTCTGGAGAACCTGCGCTTCCACGTGGCTGAAGAAGGCAAGGGCAAAGATGCTGCAGGAAACAAGGTACATACGTCTGAAGTGTTATGGTCACCAATAGGATGGTATATCTTTGGTTTGGCCATTTGGTTTGTCCTTAAAAAATATTCTCCTTTCAATTTTGTAGTTCCAGGAAAATTCTTTTGATGATAAAAAGACAAATTTATGACCGTTTATTTAGAGGCTTTTGCTTTACAGTGACATCTTATTAGCAGGAAACACTGTTTGTCGGTGTGTCTTTGTATTTTTTTTCTTTTTCTTGCACTTTTTCACTTTTTTAAATCACCGGAGAAAATGTTTGGATTTGTTTGTTTTAAAGACATTTGAATTTGCACGATGGAGCATTATTGGTGCTCTAATGACCTCGAATACACCACTTCTTCAGAAAACAGTATTTTATCTTCAGACACGATCAGGACTCCATCAGCAGTCGTCTTCTCCGTGTTTTGCTTCTCTCACGTTGGTTCAGATTGGGCAGGAGTGTATCTCCAGTGCTTTTGACTGGTGCAAGAAAGACCTCACTCTAAGATAGTGTATACAGTGTCTGGGGTAATATGAGGCTGAGTAAGCGTTAACAAGGACCTCTAAATAAACCTTCATCAGCTTCAACCCATCCTTTCCTCACAGCAAAGACTGAGCCACAGGGAGATTGCTCCGGTATACGCTTGGCCTTTTGACATTTGGAGAAAGGCTCCAATGTGCTGTGTGTTGCTTTTCTGGTCCGGGGAGCCCTGACTGGAATGCACTGAAGGGAAAGAGAGATGATGATGAAGGGGGAGGAAACGAAGATGCCCTCCTGACCTTTCTGAGGTTTACTCCATGGTACAGTAGAAGTAGACATGGACTTTTGACCTTCAGTGGAATGGGGGCCAAGTATTTCACGGACAAATTATTGACCTTTCACTCAGCTGAGTTCATCAGTCATTATCTTTGAGCTCTTGAATATGAGAGATAAGAAATCTGGATCAAAATACATTCTTCCTCTGACTCTGGGGTTATTTAAAGACGTCTGAAAAACATTTATACATTTTTTTTTTTTTTTTTTTTTTTGGTCCTCAATAAGATAACACTTTGGGGTCAAGTGTCTGAATCTCAAAAAATGTTTGTTTCTGCCTTGTGAGTGATGACTTGACTTAAGGTTCACTTCTGGCATGCAATTAAGTCTGAAGCTTGACTTGATCTACGTGCAGACTCTTAAAAGGTTCCTTTCTTCTTTCCTTTCTCTCTAGACCAAAGCATCCCAGGAAGAGATTAACACTTTCAGGGCTTCCCTGTCCAAGCTGGGTGACGTCTACGTTAACGATGCGTTCGGAACGGCACACAGAGCCCACAGGTATAATCCCATCTCATCTCTGTATTGCGTCTTACACGTCTAATATTGCTCAAGAATCTTTAGCGACGAGTTCTTATTGGTTCTATATTTTCCAGCTCTATGGTTGGAGTAGATCTTCCTCAGAAAGCTGCAGGCTTCTTGATGAAGAAGGAGCTGGACTACTTTGCCATGGCCTTGGAGAAGCCACAGAGACCGTTCCTGGCCATCCTCGGGGGGTGAGGCCCTGAGACACATAAACGTCATCATGCACTAGAACGTTGTGTCGGAAACAAACAACGGAGGGAGCAAATATTGATTTAAGATTTAACCAGCTTGTGTGTAAGAGCTAATCTATCTGCACTGAGGCAGGCTAATGAAAGATGCTGTGATATTTCTTTAATATGCTGACAGATTGTTGTTTTAGTAACGTACTGAATACCCAAGTGAACTGCTCTGAGAGCATGACTGACCGTCCAAGAATAGATTCAGCTTATCTCGTTAAGTATTATAGTAGTGTGTGTGTATGTGTGTCCTATTTGCCGTCAGCGTAATGCACTAGGAAGATTGTGTAGGACGGCACAGATCTCATAACCCAGGTGCTGTAGCGTACGTTTGTGCTTTGGAATAAGGTCAGAGTCTGAAATTGTGCAAGAATCGTTTCCAAACAGAATGTCGTGAATCAAAGCCGAAAGGACGACGTTTCTACGAAACAACAGGGTTTCAGAGGTCGAGGCAGCTCGTTAAACATCGTGACACAAATCAGGCCCACTGAAGAACCTCTGTAGCGAGGTTATGCTCCGAAAATGTGTTTCTTTGTGTTTAACATCCTTTCCTGTTCGTTAGCTTTTTTTTTTTTAATTCGCAATGATTACATCAGCATTTTCTTTCTCTGGCCTCTTCCCGATAACTGAACTTTCTGAAAGGAGGGGCCCCTTTTGATAAGCCGTCCAAATGCACACACAAACGTCCGCTTACTTTGTCATTTGCACACGCATTCCAGATTTTAATCAACACAGCAAGCCAAATGAACGTATTTGTGTCATCGCCGCAGGGCCAAAGTCAAAGATAAGATTCAGCTGATCGACAACATGCTGGACAAGGTGGACGAGATGATCATCGGGGGCGGCATGGCTTTCACCTTCCTCAAGGTTCTCAAGAACATGGAGGTGAGGGACACAAACATAATTTGGGCTTCAGGTACACAATTGGACACAATTGTTATTACAAATACACGTGGACAAAATTGTTGGTACCCTTCGGTCAATGAAAGAAAAACTCACAATGGTCACAGAAAAAAATTTAATCTGACAAAAGTAATAATAAATAAAAAATCTATGAATGTTAACCAATGAAAGTCGGACATTGCTTTTCAACCATGCTTCAACGGAATTATATAAAAAAAAATATACTCATGGAACAGACCATTGTGAGTTTTTCTTTCATTGACCGAAGGGTAGCAACAATTTTGTCCACGTGTGTATATATGCCGAGGTGCCAACATGTGCGCTTAAAAATTTTTCTTCTTCACTCTGCCTGATTGTTGGCAAGTAACAACCCCCCGACCCTCTATTGTACTTGTGCAATTCTTACTCCTTGCATTTTCTCCTGTGTTGCGACAGATTGGCACTTCCCTATTTGACGAGGAAGGATCCAAAATCGTCAAGGACCTGATGGCGAAAGCCGAGAAGAACGGTGTCAAGATCACTCTTCCTGTCGATTTCGTCACTGCAGAAAAGTTTGATGAGAAGGCCACGACTGGAACAGCTTCAGTAGCTGATGGAATTCCAGCAGGATGGATGGTGAGGGTTTTTTTTTTTTGTTTTTTTTTACAGTAGAGACAGTTAGCTCCAATTGTTTAAATGCATTGTTTGATTAGTGTTCAATTTTATTTATTTATTTGTTTATTTATTTTTAATCATCCTCCAGGGTCTGGACTGTGGGCCTGAGAGCTCCAAGCTTTTTGCCGAGGCTGTAAGCAGAGCGAAGCAGATCGTATGGAACGGACCGGTCGGCGTATTCGAGTGGGAAAACTTCGCCAAGGGAACCAAGAACCTCATGGACAAGGTTGTAGAGGTGACCAAAAGCGGTTGCATCACAATCATTGGTAAGTACAGTTGTGTACTTTATATAAATCAAACTAACTTTTAAAAGTTATATTTTTTGCATATGATTTAGGGGTATCAATTGTGCCATGGGTCTGTATTTAATTAATAGTGGAACTTAACTCAAGAAAAGAGGTACAAAAGGATGAGCTCCAGCATCTTCAAGTGACCTGATGATAAAACTTTGGTTGAGGTTGACTTGCATAAAGCACTATCATTCATTGAAAGCAATATCATATGAATGTGGAGGTGGGCTGAGCATTGTGCTCTCTATTGAAGATAAAGTTTAAACTCTATAGCTTCTTAAACATAAAGCTCTGGATGAGGGGTTCATGAGGGTTAATTGCACACCAGTAAAACAGAGATCTAAATGAAACGGTACACGGCACTTGATTGATTAACGCTAAATCGGTTACTTGCTTGGTAAAAACTCCACCTAGTCCTGGTATGGACACATCCCTAGTAGGGAGCATGTATTATTTTAAACTGGAGATCTTGCTTGATTGATTTTAAAATGACATTAATCCTTTTAACCACTAGATGGCACCAGATTCTCATTCTAGTTACTGTGTTTTACTTTAAAGGTCTAAAGGGATTTTGTTGTCCATACTGACTTGTAATGTAATGTTTTTATAAAGTACTCTGCACTTACTTCTGTCCTAACACGTTTACCTTTTTATACGCTGCGGTTTGACATTAACGAACATGTCCGTCATGATGTTCTCAGGTGGTGGGGACACGGCAACCTGCTGCGCCAAGTGGGACACTGAGGACAAAGTGAGCCATGTGAGTACAGGAGGTGGAGCGAGTCTGGAACTTCTGGAGGGTGAGTATTAGACTTACTTAACAGTGTGGTTTCAATAATTACTTTAATATTATTTGTGCTCTCTGTTTGTGTGTTTGCCATCAATAGTATATTATTTTAGTTTGTCTAGATTAATTTTTTTGTTCTGTCTGTCGGATTTCTGTACTAACGTTTGAATTGTATCATCCACAGGAAAACTGCTGCCTGGTGTAGATGCTCTCAGCAGTGTTTAAACATCTGGCATTTCATTGCCAAAGGTTGTTAACATCTGCCCTCCTGAAGAGGCTCTGACTACACTCTCATTCATTTCTATCAGTATACAGAGGCACAAATGATAAATGTCCCATCTCTAATGAACAAAGTGTAAACGTTACTGCGCTCCGCTTTAGTAAATCCCTCCACCCACCCACCCAGTGCTAATATAAGGCTATGCAGTTAACACACTGTGCCCTTCTGAACGGTTATCCGTTAAGAAAAACAAGATTCTCCAGCTTACTTGTTACATACTACTTTTTAGTATCTGGTCATTTGTCTCACCTGCTGAAGTGTTAGTATGTCCGTGTGTCATCTTTATATAACCAGTAACAATATTCAGTATGTAAAGATGAAAATGTGGTGCGTGATGTAACCATAGAGCTTTTTATTTGGCACCTTTTAAACCGATGTTAAGACTGTATGTGAAACTGTAGACACTTTATGTTGCACTTCTCATCCTGGCCCAGAGGCTTGTAAAATAAACGGGCTGCTCAGAAGACATGTACAGTCTTTGATGGACTATAAATAAAAGTTATAAAATCTTTTTGGGTTTCTCTGTCGATTTTGTTTGGATACGATGTTCACAGAAAATGTCCATCACAATTCATGTACACCGCTTTAAATGATCAAATAAACTGAAATATTTCTAATGATGTCAGATGGAGGAGCTGACAAAACAAAACAAGTCAAGGACATAAGTTCTGGAAAATATCACTTGGGCCGGTTACTAAGAAAGATCCCGAACATCAAAGCATCCCACGGATCACTATTATTAACTGTGACTGTTCAGAGGAGGCCATGCAGAGTCAAGAAGGCATTGGTCAGTGAAGCAACCAAAAAATCAGGAGGCTGTAAGCAGGATACTACCACCACCATGCTTTACTGAGGGGATGGGGTGCTCTCAAGTAATGAGCGATGTTGGGTTCCATCTAAATGTAGATCTTTGTGTAAATTCTAACATCTTTCTAGCTCCTTCCTAGTTCGTCTCTTCTCTGATTAATTCCTACTTTTTCTGATCACTGACTTGATGAAAATGTGCAGACAAACCCATGTTCATACAGCAAAGAAATGATTTCTTGATTTTATCGTTGCAACTTTACATTAAATCTGTTTATGTACTCAGTATGAAACTCATCACCTCGTGTATACCAACCTCTTAGCTGTCACCTTCCACATTTCCTTAAGAAGGTTAAATCATTGGTATTTTCATTGGACGTTGCTTCGTTATGAGTTACATATCTCACGTGCTCTTCAGCAACATGGACAGAAAATAGAAAAGGGTAAAACTAGGAAATGCTACACAATGTTTTTTAAGCACAAACATCTTAACAGAGATGCTGAATAAACTCTTTCTAAGAGGTTGTGTCTAGAAACGCTGTGAGACATTTGGGGTTTTTGATGGGCCACAGTACAAATTTAACATGCTCACAGGAAAGAGAAAAAAAAAAGTTAGTTGTAAGTAAGTGCTTCCGACTGTGTTTTACTACACTGGGACATTTCTTTGGGCTTTTAACACGAATCCTGGCCTTTACACCAAACTAAAAACAACGTTATTTTGTCTCCAGGTTAAAAAAAATAAAATAAAAAATTTGGGATAAAGAGTGAGCAAGAAGGGTGCTGAGAAAGTTTCCACATGTGTGTATGTGTGTGTGTGTGTGTGTGTGTGTCTGTGTGTGTCTATCTGGCTGTCTGGCTGTCTAGCTACTTTCATGTAGTGAATAATACTAGAAATTTCTGTACTTTACCTTTACTTTTTTTTAATAAACAAACCAGTATTAAACTCTCTCATACACACACCACACTCCATATTGTCTCTTATTACTCTAGAATATTGTCATAAATAAATTATAGGCGGGAAAATGAGTAGACCTTTTCTCTGACACACCACATTATTTATTCATGCTGTAATGCGAAAGTATATTGTGTGTCTTCTAGGGCATGCTGGCAGGTTTAGGAGTGTGTCGAGTGGCTTTAGGGTTGTGTGGCATGATCCTGGGGTCAGGATGCTGAAAGACTTTCTATAAGCGATTTATTTAGGTTGAATGTGGATTTGAATGTTTTCACATAAACTTAACGTATACAAAAAAAATTCCAAACCATAAACCAGAACTTCAACAGAATTAGTATTTAAAAATAAAAAACCTTGAAATTGGCAACACCACCATGAGTGTATTCTGGTAAATGTGGCTTAAGAATTATGTTTTTTTTTTCTTTTCATTTAGAAACTAATGTTTCTGGGATGGAGCTTTTGGAAATCACTGACTCATTTTTAATTCAATTTTATTTCATTGAATTATTAGTCATGACGTGTGTTAGTCACTGAAAATGTTACTTAATATAAACTTACTAGAATTTTTTTCCTCATCTTTATGATCTTTGGATGGTTTTCTTCCCTTATGGCTTTAACCCTGATGAGTGCTTTATAATCAAATTGAAATCGGAAATTTGCAAGAAAACTAATTTCTACACCACGATATATATATATTTTGTCAGACTGTATATTTATAATCACACCCTCCAGTGTCACCCAGATGAGGATGAGGATGATGTTCCACTTTAGAGTCTGGTTCCTCTCAAGGTTCCTTCCTCTTCCATCTAATGGAGTTTTTCCTAACCACAGTCACCTCAGACTTGCTCATTGGGGATAAATACAAACATTTAAATACATCTAATATTAATCTTCCCGCCTCCGCCTTGTGTGTGTGGAGTTTGCATGTTCTCTCTGTGCCTCGGTGGTTTCCTCCGGGTACTCCGGTTTCCTCCCCCGGTCCAAAGACATGCATGGTAGGTTGATTGGCATCTCTGGAAAATTGTCCGTAGTGTGTGATTGCGTGAGTGAATGAGAGTGTGTGTGCCCTGCGATGGGTTGGCACTCCGTCCAGGGTGTATCCTGCCTTGATGCCCGATGACGCCTGAGATAGGCACAGGCTCCCCGTGACCTGAGGTAGTTCAGATAAGTGGTAGAAGATGAATGAATGAATGAATAATATTAATCTTGACTTTTGTGGGGACGTGATGGTCCAGCAGTCAAGGCGCTGTGTCGTGATCAGAAGGTCGGGGTTCAAAGCCCACAAGCTGCCGAAACATCTACGTTGGGTCCTTGAGCAAGGCCCTTAACCTCACCTGCTCCAGGGGCACCGCACGATGGCTGACCCTTTGCTCTGACCCCAGGGCTCATAATAACCTGGGATATGTGAAAACTTTTTCTTTTAAAGCATTTCACTGCATGTCATAGTCTGTATGTATGTGTATGTGACAAATAAAATTTGATTTGATTTGAATTTTGTATTCTATTAATCTTTATATTATTCTTTATAATAACCTTTTGTTCTATGTTTATCTTCTGTAAAGCTGCTTTGAGACAATGTCCATTGTCAATGTCAACGTCTCTACAATCGTTAAATCTCTAATTCAAATAAAACTGAATTGAATGGAATTAAATTGGATATAAATTCAATTCCATTCAATTCAATTTTATTTGTGTAGAGATTTGAAGTGAATTGAATTTGTATACGATGTCTGTATTAAGGAGTTTTTATTTATTTATTATAGTTTTAAACTTGTGACGTTAATATACCATTAATATACTGTAATCGATATGTAAAAAAAAAACAACAACAAAAAAACATCAAAAATCAAACAAATAAAAGCAGATATGCAAATGAAGCAGAAGCGCGCAGAAAAAAGCCCTTTGTCGTTTTTCAAGCTTTCGTGTTAGAGCGACGTCGCAGACAGCCAATCAGAAGTCAGTGGAATCCCGCGTAGGCGTGGTCTCGGTAAACTTTACTAGCTAAGCGGACTCGGTGGGCGGGGCTTACTGTGGCCGCTCTGAGACTCATTTTTCCCGACTTTATGCAGGGGGCCGAGCGCTTTATCTTCACTCCGCTTTTTCAACACTAAAACAAGACCCTGTTAAACATGATCAGACGTGGATGAAACGCGACAGGGAATCCGACAGCTCAACATCTTATCCGACTTAAAGTATTGTTAGTTTGTTTATTTATTTATTTCTATTTTTTGTTTCCAACTTTTTTTTTTTTTTTTTCTTTCAATGATCTTAACTTCAACTCTATCGGAGCTTTCAACCGGCTCCAGCTGAGACGGATCAGAAATCACAACCCGGCTGTAGGAAGGTAAACTACTGCAAAGATTTCCAGATGAATCGTTTAGATCACATGTTTTAGAGCCCTGAAGATTAGGAGACTTGGGAGTAAAGTTTTCAGAACACAGCATGCTTTTGTACTGACAGAGGAGAAGAAAAAAAAAAAAAGTCCAGCATGGATCATTTCTTCAGGTTTTAAAAATGACTCCTAAAATATCTTTGGGATTTTATTGCTTATTGTCCTGAATAACATCTTCACTAACAGCATGAAGTGTGTTCTATTCTGCTTTCTATTTATGAATCAATTTTTTTATTACATTTACGGCATTTAGCAGACGCACTTATCCAGAGCGACTTACATTTTTATCTCATTTTTATACAACTGAGCAATTGAGGGTTAAGGGCCTTGCTCAGGGGCCCAGCAGTGGCAGCTTGGTGGGGACGTAGGAATCGAACTCACAACCTTCCGATTGGTAGCCCAACACCTTAACCACTAGGCTACCACATCCCACTAAATCTAAATCTATTCTAATAGATTCTAAATCTATTTCTGATTTCTTATACTGCACCCATCAAGTCCACCGGTCAGTTTCACTAACACTTTACAGTTTGGGAGGAATTTATTTTTTTCTGCCTATCCAAATACAAACCTGGAGTTATTAGTGTAAGATTTAAGATGTTTATTGATCCATCTTTGATTAGAGAAGTGGCAGATTTCCGATCGATAGAAATCTTGCGTCAAGAATGAACAGTTTCGACTCTTAAGTGGTTGGAAAAAGCGAAAGCGTAATCCATCGATGCAGAGATTTCTGTTCGATAATTAACGGCTTTGAAGAAAGAATGAAACGAACCGTGATCGTGATCGAATGCCGTAGAAGTGCTTTCGTTACATGCAGACAAGACAGATATGCACCGTTACACGGTGCAGGAATGCAGTCATGTGTTATTGGAAATCAAAGCAAGAGATTAAAGTTATGAGGAATGTCTGGAAAGCCTGAGCGCTTCTCATGATCGTGTGGAATACCAGCTCGAAGATGGCATTCCTGCTGCTCATGCACTCGCAACTTTATGACTGTTTAACTGCATGAAATTCATGCCTGTGTAGTTCCTCATTTTAACTGTAAGTAGGTTCTAGTGTTACAAGGAATGTTCAAAGGACAATCAGTGCAGTCTTTTTCTCCTTCCTGTGCTTCCTGTGAGAAGTGTATAGTGGGGCTTTGTTAAGTGGTAGAGGCAGTCAATGTCCACCAGAAAAGTACCTAGTGGCATTGACTCAGAGTGCAAGAATGTCAGCTTCTCTCTCTCTCTCTCGCTCCATCCAGCACTTTTTCCATCCCTCTTCCCCCCCCTCTGCCACCCATCTCCCTCCTCTTTCTTGCACGAGGCCAAAGTTCTGCCTGCTGACTCAGTCTAGAAATCACCCGAATACTTTTTTTTCCCCCCTCTTCTTTCCACTGAGCCTTTGCGACTTCAATAGCCCGCACTCTGTACTCGCTATTGAAGTTTTTTTTTTTTACAATGAAGCTGTGTTCTATAGACTGGAGTCAAAGCCACTTAAAAGTGTCTGAATGACTGAATGAGAATCTTTCTTTATAGACCTGTATGACTATGAACCCACATAATTCCAAATCATGCAGCGCTCTGAACCGAAGAATCCCAGAGATCAGTCCCGAAGACGATCTTTTTGACCGTTACGCATGCTTTTGCGTTACTTGCCATCGCATCGCGTACCTCAGGACATCTTTCCTGATGGAAAACGTTCTCTTCGTGAAAGAAGGGAAGGATCTTATAGTGCGCTCGTTACCTGAATACGATGCAGCCCGGTGTGCGCCCGGCTCAGCCTCTGCCCAGGGCAAGCAGACACCTCTGTGGTGGAATGTGTCACCATTTTCCAGACACAATCACAAGGTTGTGTTTCAGCACTTTTCACATTAATCATGTCTCAAACAGGATGTGTCATTATACTCTAGACTCTCTAGTCTTAACCGTAACGTGGAGTCAAACCTCCGTAGCCACGGACTAAACTGATTTTTTTTTTTTTTGTTTTTTTTAATGACGCGGTGTGACGCCGTCCTTATCTTTGTATTTCGTTGTCCTGACATAAACCTTGCAGAAGATTTACAGTTTCTGAAGACTTTTGTTGTTTCATTATGCAGCTGACAAGCTCGATCTTGTCACCGAGCCTACCTTTCCAACTCTGAGTGACCCAGCCAGAACAGGTTCAGTTACTTCTCAGTGCGTTGCAAATTTGAACTAGCTGTGTATCAAGCATATAAAAGATAATTCCATCAGGACTGACTGGTGCAGATCTTTCCTACTCAGTCATCACTTTGTGCTTTTTGTTGATTTGTTGTTGAAGCATGAGAGGGGAAACGGACCAGGGCTGAAAGAGAAACTGGCGCGTGGTTTCACTGACAGAGATGAAGCAGCAATCTCATCTCCTCCACCACATGCTTTCCATTAAAGCTTTGGATGAGGGCTTGGAAGGAGGGGGTTGAGAGGGGCTAAGAGGCAGAGCGGGGAAAAGCAGTGTGTTTCCGAATACTTGGGTTCGTATCAGAGACTTTGCAGAGGGAGGAAACCACAATAGAAAGACCTTGTTGGAGTCGGTGAAGGAAGCAGAGAAAAGAAACGGACGAAGTTATTTAATGACTTACTCTGGATCATCTTTCTTCCACAATGGCACAGGTTTACAAAGTTCCTAATATCAAATTACAAGGCACACTGTTTTATATATATATATATATATTAAAATAGCTGTTTAGGATATGATTGTAGCTTGAATTGTCTTCAGATTCCAAAATAGCGTAAGTTTTGTTAGTAAAATCTAGCGCTAACTCGTGTACCGTGTCGTCCTCTGCCTTTTCTCAGCAAGGATTTTCCATCAATTCCCTCGTTTAATGGAACACAATCTCCTGAAATCAATCACCGTGAATTCCAAGCGCGGCGTGCAGCCCAGGGGGATGGCTTTGGATTTTGGGCTTTGGGTTTTAAAAGAGAAAAGCTAGAGTGATGAACATAGAAATAGAAGGAGGACGGGAAAGAGTGTGAGCAGATGTGTCAAAGTTTCTTGGCCTACTTTTTAGTCTGGCAGTGTGAGAATCTCCCTGAGCTGGGAGTAATGGACACCAAGCGAGGCTGTGCTTTACACTTTCTCCATGCTCCTAGTGCCAGACCTTTCCAGATTGGAATGTTGCATTTCCTGCTTCGTTCCTGCCATGTGTTTCTCAGTTTCCCTCCTCTTCCTAGTACTTACTCCTTTTCTTTCTTTGTACTGTATAGCTTTTTATTTATTCGTTGTTTACGTCACTCCTCAACTCCTAGCTCTTTAGTTTTTTTCACACAGATTTCCCTCTTTACCTTTTGTACATAAGTACATTCATCCAGTACATTACATACAAAGAGTTTTCTGTGTGTAACAACAGTTCCAGTAAACCTCTAGAAGGTTTCACAGATGCTCCCCTGTTATGTAAACACATCCTGTGAGTAGTGAAGCTTGCGAATGTTTCTCACATCACAAGGTTTTCCTCTGCCTCGGCAAAGGCTCCGTAAGGTCACGCTCGTCTCCTATCCTTCTCGGTGTTTGGCTGTCAGGAGCTCTAGGAATGTGCCCTTACTGCTCCTTTATGTTGGATGTTTTTGCCGTTGATGCCAGAGGCAAAGCGCATCGTTTCACGACTTCTAGGTAAAAAAAAAAAAGAGAGAGAGAGAGAAAGAGAGAGAGAGATGACACACAGTCAGTGAGAAAGAACAAAATTCCTTCAGGCATCTGACTCTGAAAACTGAGAAGAAATGAAGGATGAGTTCTTGGAATTACTTTTACAGCATTGCCTAAAGATTACAGAATAAAATGGTGAAACTACTGTATGTGTTTGGATTGATTTGGAACAATGTCTTCTTTTTTTGGAGGAAATACAAAAAATATTTTCAATTGGATAGCGTTATGGGACTCCATTACTCCAGACCAACCACGATGGTAAAGACGATCCAGACTAGATCTCCATTGTCCCTTTTCCACCAAAAAGAATCGGGTGCTGGTTCAGAGCTAGCACTGGTGCTGGTTCAAAGTTGGTTCCACTGGTGAACCTTCTAAGAACCGGTTTGTCTTTCCACCGGCTAAAGAGCATCATAGAGCCGAGTCTGACATCACCGTATACGTGTCACGTGTCCCAGCAGCTTTTAAACACAAACACATCAACAATGGCGGATGTTGCTTTACTGTTAATGCTCATGGCTTTGTGAACCTACATTAGCATCCAAACGCGGCGAATCCAACGTGTACGTGCAGCTCCGTGTAATCTGTATAAACGGAGGTTGTAATTTTATCATTAACACAGAAAAAAGTTAGCCTTAGCATGTAGCTACTTACTATCATGTGTGCTGATAATGTATCATATCGCGGTAAAGTAAAAGTGTATTAAACATTAGTATACTTAATGTACATTATCAAATGCGCTAACAGTAGCCCCGCCCACAGCCCCGCCTACAGCCCCTGACACAACCGGTTCTTAAGTCTAGACCAGCAACGTTTTGGTGCTACTTAAGAACCACTTTTCCTGGTTCAGAGCCGGTGCTTCGGCTGTCGAAAAAGAACCGGTTCTAAATTAGGCTCCGAACCAGCACTCAAACTGCCTCGGTGGAAAAGGGGCAAAAGAGCCATGTCTGAATAAGATGGCTTCAATTATTTATTGGGCATAATCGTATTCATATTTAGTAAGTTAAAGATTTCACGTGACTAAAGCGGTTCTATTCTGATTTATACATTCGAAGGAGTGTAAGATTATAACGTGGTCTATTAAAATAGGGTCTGTTGATTTTTATAAATTGTTCAGATACATGAGAATACATATCTGGAGACACCAGTGAGACCATCAGGACAAATAGTTTCAGAATACCAAGCCAGTCTAGCACGTTGTAAAGGTTGGTGTGGCAGTTGAAAATGAACAGGATATAAACAGTCCCTAAACACCAGTTAAACATGTCTTTGTGTGCAGAGAACTGATTACATCCAGTCAGTCTTTTTCAGAATGTTTCAATTCCAGACACGACTAGCTCAAGATGTTATCACTCCTCCGGATGCTAATATTGTACGACTACAGGAAAGCGGGGCAGGTTTTCGAATACGTTGCATTGTTTAGGATTGTTCTTGGTGCATTTCTATACCAGGTTGTTGAAAGACATGAATTCTTGTTATTCTGGCCCTGTCAGACTAATACTGGCATAAACTGTACAAAATAATAACTCTGTTGCATCATTCACCAGATGTTCAGTGATTTGCTTAAGCTTAGATTACCATTGAGAACGTATACTTTGACTTGTGCGCTAACCGTATGTAATCACGCTGCACCGTAATAACAGCTAGAAGCAATGTGATGTATGACCGTGTGGTTTTGGAAGTGGATCTGGTGCACAAGCAATTGATGACCGTCTGCATGGCGTACAAGACAGAAGTGATACTGTATAAGTTCTACAGAAACAAGTCCGTGATGTGATCCCAGATCCAGGATGTGCCGTCTTAACGACCTGAGGTGCATGTCTTCTCCAGAGAGGGACCGCACTGTCAGGTGATGCTATTCGGCCGGCCGTTGACCGAGTGCCAGCTCCAGAACTGAGCCTACGCTGGACCACATTCCTGCTGTATTACTAGAATAAACACTGTCGGCATGGGGCCCTGGGAAACTTGTGCATGAAGAGTAAATATTTACGCAACTTCGTTCTCCATTCAGAACGTACTGGACCTTTACTAAATCTAGGTTGTGGTCTGGGCAATTAGAATTTACCTTTAAAATAAACCATATATGCCATTACGCACATTATGAGTAATACATCTGGTCTTAATATGGCTTTTACGTACATACATACATACATACATATACATATATACAGTTTTGCACCACAATTAAACAGTAAATGTACAGTCACTACAAAGTAATTACATAATTCACAAAGTAATTCCTGCATAAATCACTGCAGGGAATAATTCTTGTTTATTCATGTTTATCTGTACTATATAGAGTAACCTATACACCAGGGATCTTTCTTTACGACCGAACACTGTTTAAAACCCTTGTCACGCTTGATTTATCGTCATGGGTTTTCCAGAGGAAGTAGCATGGCCGTTGTTCCTTTGCCTTTTGGACTTGTCTGGCAGAATGTGTCCCAGGCTTTTGGCATGACTCTGGGGCTGCTGGCTCTCCGTCGTTCCCTCTGCCTGTGTGGCCCTTTCTCTACTGATCGGTTGAGCGCAAGCCAACGCTGGCTAACACCTGTCCCCAGCGACAGCACTGTTGTTAGCTCTGCCAAGTAGCTCGTTGATGTGAGCGAGCAAGGCCAGTTAATAAGATGAATTTGGAAAGACTTGTGAGTGTTTAAGAAGCAAGCCAGGTTTTATCTGAGCTCTCCATCCGTGTCACCTGCCTATACGTTTGCCTTCCTTCTCTTTCCCAACAGGTGAGTTAAACTTGAAAGGCTGGAGATGGGTTAGAAAGCCTACTAAATTTTTTTTGAGCATAAATTTTTAAAGAAAACTCCCCTGAATATCGGATTAAGACATTTAACACATCTTGCACGTAAATTATAAATAAAAATACTGAGCAGCCGAAAAGGCTTAAGCTTAGAGACAAATTATAGAAAAAGTGAAAAGGCTATGGATTAAGTAAAGTCAAAAAGAAAACAAATGACATCTACACTGTAGCCCAGTGAGCATGGAAACCGAGCACATCACACAGGGGAACCGCTAAGCTTAATTGTATTAAGGGTCTCGTCAACGTTCGGTCCGAAAACCTTTCACTTTGGCCTTTTGCGTACCAGACCCTTCCCAATGCAGTGCTGGATTAGCAGGTGGGAATGTGCCATAAGGAAACCTGATCTATTCTGAATGTCTCGTGATGGAATGCAAGCACATACCAGACCGGTCACTTATCGGGCACTTAGTCATAGCTCCAAAGTGTTGCTCAGCTTTAAAAGAAGCTGCTGAGGCAAAAAAAAAAAAAAAAACAAACAAAAAAAAACTTATATGCCAAATTAGCAATAATATTATAAATCGTTAGCGGGGGGCACGGTGGCTTAGTGGTTAGCACGTTCGCCTCACACCTCCAGGGTTGGGGGTTCGATTCCCGCCTCCGCCTTGTGTGTGTGGAGTTTGCATGTTCTCCCGTGCCTCGGGGGTTTCCTCCGGGTACTCCGGTTTCCTCCCCCGGTCCAAAGACATGCATGGTAGGTTGATTGGCATCTCTGGAAAATTGTCTGTAGTGAATGAGAGTGTGTGTGTGCCCTGTGATGGGTTGGCACTCCGTCCAGGGTGTATCCTGCCTCGATGCCCGATGACGCCTGAGATAGGCACAGGCTCCCCGTGACCCGAGGTAGTTCGGATAAGCGGTAGAAAACGAGTGAGTGAGTGAGTGAGTGAGAGTAATAAAAAAGAAGCGATTTTGACTTGACATTTTAACTGTATAAAATGCATTCAGATCGCCAATTATGTAATTTGATGCTGATCGGTTTACTTTAGTAATTTTAGTAAATTTACCCTTGTGAAATACACATTATTTTTCCAAACCAGAAGGAATATTCACAGAATGTCAATTTTTTTGTGTGTGTGTGTGTGTGTAAATTCATTTGTATACAGCATGGAATGATTAGGATCTCCCTGACACAATCCTGCTGTTATGAATTTTCAGTTAAATAAATTCAGGTGAAACCACCCAATAATTCGGGCATACCTCATACCACGCTCTTCACACCCGACGTGCGACGTGAAGCGAGTGGAGAGACTTTGAGTGGAAGAGGTTACAGCAGCAGGTTGGTATGAGGGTGTGGAGAGGGTGCTGGCTGAGCTCCAGACTCACCTGTCCTCGTGGCCACACCTAAAGGAATGCGGCAGGTAGCGCAGGAATCGGCCGTCAGCATAACGGCAACCGAGCGTGTGGAGAGAAGAGTTTGTTTATCTGGTGCACAGAGCAAAGCGCAGGACTCGTTCTGTCCATTAAGTCAAGGTTTTAAGGATTTAAAGGTGACTTCGGTAAGAGAAATTTTCTATTTATCATATTGCCATTTCTGTCTGAGGGAATTGTAAACCCAAGAATAAATGAACCGACCTGGATGTCCTGCTGTTGATTTATTAAAGCATGCAGCAAGATATTTGTCTTGTAAAAAAAAAAAAAAATCCTTGGTTAAACGCATAATAGAAAAGATGATCCTGCAGTCTGTGATTGTGTTACTGAAAGTACTTTCAAACCTGTGCAAAAATCTTTGGATAAATCTAGAACCTTTTGGACAGCAGATTGGTGGGGTGGCTGTCTAAACAGTTCATAGGCAGAAGAGTAAACATTCCACCATTTCTCTCGTCCTCCGGGTTGATGCTGACACACTCCATGCCTCTAAGGTGTCATTGACATAACCACTGTAAAGCTCTGGGGTCAAAGCCTTTGGAAACACGCACAGCCAGAGACCTATCTGTGGACTCTGTGGAATGCTGGATTCCACGAATTCACTCTGGCTGGGAATAAACAGTTTATCTGAATCAGTCAAGGAACTTCAAGTTCCAGTGTCAGCCATCAGTGGTGTGGGGATACGAGCCATCTGGGTGTCATTTCTCCTCAGTTTTGCGGGGTGATTAGTTGTAGTCGTACTTGTGCGATGTGTGTGCAGTGAAATAAACTGTTGTGGTGTTTAAGTAACGAAAGAAGGGACATCTTGTCCCAGATTGTGTGGTTAAGCCACAGAGATCCCTCTTGTTGATGTTGAACGGCGATGTGGCGTTCTGTCCTTTCGCAGAGTCATCAGAGATTTACTGTAGGAACTTGCTAATGACTGCTGGTTTCTACATGCAGTCCAAAACGCAAGAAGTCAAAGAGGCACGTTCAATTAGGGGTTGTTCCTGGAACCAGAACACATCCTGTGGAATAATTGTTTCAAGGAAAGAAATGCTCCTTTATTTTCTGTCGTGTGTAAATTGTAAGTGATTCCTGCTAACAATGTGTGGAGGATAGTTTGAGCAGTCGAGTTCCCATAGTGATCGTGTTATTTTGCCTAGAGCGGCTCGAATCCCCTTGAGTAATCCTCTTTAAAACTATGCACATCCTCACATCCTGTGTTTTGAATTTAGCTTTTCTCATACTGACCGCTTTCTCTTTCTACTAACTGATCTGTAGCCAGTCTGACTTAGTCTCAGGCTCTAGTCTTAACCATGACATGTTACTGGCCTCAGGTCAGATGTTGCCCAGTCACACAGCTGCAGGGGAAAAAACAAGGACGCTTCTTTTTTAGTTGTGTCACAGCCAGGAAACGAGCGTCCTGCAAGCGCCCTATATTCCACATTCCTGACCCCCCACCCTCTTGAATATTCTGAGAGCCCCCTCTTGCTTGTCTCCATTGTTCTAGCTGGTGAGAGTGCCTTCCTGTTATAGAGTGGCTGGGTGTTCAGGAGCTTGCGGATCGCCTCTGCATTTTGGAGCACCTTGAAGAACTTGTGGTGATCGGCGAGCCGTGCCAGAATCGGCGCCATGACCGGTCAGTAGGGAACCACAGACGCCAGCTTCAGCAGCCACACAGGTAGGTGACTTGACCCCATGTAGGAGCAGGAGGGCTATAAACGGAGGACGTGCGATGGGTGAACAGGACAGGACACGTCGAGGTTTAAATGTTAATCCATGCACAATGCATGTATTTGTTTGTAACATCTTTTAAAAGCTGCCGATACTAATTTCATCATTAATGTTTAAGTAGATAATGACTATTATATAAGATCCATAAATTCCGTAAATGCTTTTACTTGTACTTTATCACTGTGATTAGATGGGTGCAACATTGTAAATGCTGTTTATCGTTACTACCAAAAAAAGATTTTTAAATTTTGTCCGAGTGTATTTGTTGTTTTTTAACACTTTGATATGTTCATCAAAATAGCCAACAATGCTCCTGTCATTTTTCATTTTCTATCATCATCATCATCATCATCATCATCATCATCATTGCCATCTCTGTAATAATTATGAGGAGGGAGAGGCAGTGTGGGAACAGGAGGGGGGAATGAAAACTTATGAGAACAGCAACAGGAAATGGAAGTTACAGTATGTTATTTTGGGGTGGGTGCGGAGGAAAAGAATGCCATTGTGAAATGCATTTTTTTTTCTTCTCCCTGTCATTTTTGCTTGCCTCTCTCACTCTCTTTCTGTCTGTCTGTCTTGTCGGAGAGCAGCGGTACATCGATGGGCTCCGTTCTTGACTTGATGTACATTTATTTATTTACCACAGATGTTTCGGAAAAAAGCTTCATCCTCCTTGAGAATGCGGAGAATATCAGAAAGTAATAGATGTATTAAATTCTCCTTCACTACTTTTGTAGATGGTTCATTAACCACTAGACTGCCAAGCTGCATGCAAGGCCAACAGACGAAACCATTCGATCTTAAGGACAATTTAAAAAAAAACAAAAAAACAACAGAAGCATACGCTTTATATTTCTATCTGTTATCCCTACACAGAATTGTCTTTCAATAGGTTATGGTAGTAGTAGTAGGAATATTAAGTAATAAATAAATAAATATGCCACTGTTTGTTCTAATTGAATGGTTTTTTCCTAATGGCTTTGTATGCTTTAACCCTTCACTATAACTTTAAAATCACAATATGCTATATGTAACAGTCTGTGATATTCTGGGCTGACAATCCGTAGGTCGGACCATGGTTTTTTTTTTCTAGTTTTTCACCCCAACGCTTTGGATTTGAAGATAATGTTGATAAATCAGCTATCTGCTCTGCACTGCATGTTTATAGACCATAGGAATTGCTCTGTGCTGTTTTGGTGGTGTTAGGGCCTGCTGGGTGGATGTTAGTGCTTTGATTCTGGTTATGATCTTCAGCAATCTAAAAAAAATACCATATGATTTCACAAAGAAAGTACATTAATTGATAAAACAAAATCAATGGCTTCCTTTAGCCTCTTGTCACTCAGCTGTCAATGCATGAAAATGTCTGGGTAGTTTGGGTTTTTTATTGTTTTCTTTTGCATACATTCTGCTCCTGAAAGACTATTAGGATTACTTATTAAAGATTCCTGCAAACCTTCTGATTAAACTCATTAAATACATTTCCTTTCACAATCATTGTTGGCTTCATGTAATATGGAATTGTTATTATGATGCTACACTCCTCTTTCTTCTTCAGCCTTGCTTTTGATCAATGTCCTGCCTTGATTTGTTTCTAGGGGGTGTAGACCGCGGACGGAGCTCCTCCTTCCATGAGGTGGGTGGCTTGCGAGAGCTGGAAATGAGGGGGGCAGCCTCCGTTTCCGAAGAAACCTCGAACGCTGGTGCAAGTGGCGGAGGCCACACCGTCCTACAGCGACTCCTGCAGGAGCAGATGCGCTATGGCGAAGGCAGAAACTACCTCGCCTTGCAGCAGCAGCAACAACAGCAGCAGCTGCAGCAGCAACAACAGTCACAGCCGCAGCAGCAACAGCAGCAGCTTTTGGGCCCAGGAGACGAACACTCCATGGTCCCTCACATTGCTCGACAGGAGCCACAGGGCCAAGAACTGCAGGCAGACAGTGGCATGGAGAAGCAGCTGAACGCAAGAGGCAGTGGAGGTGCTGGATCCCAAGGCCAGAACCCTGAGGACCTGCCTTCATATGAGGAAGCCAAGGTGCAGTCACAGTATTTCCGTGGCCACCAGCCACAGCCACAGCTTGGCCCAACGGTGGGCGCTGCCTTCTATGTTACCGGCGTCACCAACACAAAGGTACGTCCTCCGGAGGGCCGCCCCGCAGTACAGCGGCTTGGCGCAGCCAAAGTGCACCAGGATGATGGCCTAAAGGACCTCAAGCAGGGTCATGTGCGCTCGCTCAGTGAGAGGCTTATGCAGCTTTCTCTGGCCACCAGCGGAGTCAAAGCCCATGCACCCGTCACCAGCGCGCCACTCTCACCCCAGCTGCCTCAACCACCAGGACCGTCGGGGGACTACTACAAACCGGCAGGACCCCACCGTGGCCCGCCCCCAGACTATCCCTATAAAGGTCTACCCTCACCACCCAAACAACAGCAGCAGCACCACCATCCACAGCACCAAGATCCAGGACATTACTATTCAGACCACCGCGGCTCAGCTCAGCAGTCCAGAGCCGATGTCCCTCATGTGCGCTACCAACCACCACCAGAGTATGGCTCTTTCCGGTGAGCAATTTTTTTTTTTTTTTTTAGCGACACTGTTCAGGAATAGTTTCTCTCATTAGTAGAGGAAAAGGGTTGCTTATTCTTTAGACAAACAGGAAATCAACTGTAAATTTGATTTGTGTTTTAGATTTTCCATATAGCTTATTAAAAAAACTTGCTTAGGGGCCCAGTGGTGACAGCTTGTTGGACCTGGGATTCAAACTCCCAACCTTCCAATTGGTAGTCCACCACTTTAACCAATAGGGTACCACATCACTGGCTTTAGGGTTTAATGAGGTGTTTGAGAAAAGCTAAAGCATAAATGGGGAATACAGACAATCATCATAAACGTTTTCAACAGCCAAGTGTGGTACAGAAGCATGAAGTGGGAACGGATTGAATTCCCCTTTGAATGGCCCTTCCCCAAAGTGCTGGAACATGCTGCCAGACGTTGTAGGAAAAGCCAGTTTTGCCTGTTTTCCTTTAATTCATCTACCGCAAAAGAATGCCATCCCAGGAGTAGTAATCACCTACTACAAGTTACAGCCTGACTGTTTGTCTTTAAGTTCTATAGAAACTGGAACGGTAATGCGAAAAATATTTTCAGCGAGGCACCTGCTGTGTCACATGTGCGGTGAGAATCAGCCGACTGTTTATCATCAACATAGTCACTAAGAACGCTAGTCATGTCAACTATAACCAATGACTGTTGCTCTTAAGTTGATGTTAATGTTTTATTTTATTCCTGCTAAAGGATTATTCGTAATGATCTGTTCTGTGTCCTCAGCTCCAATAAAGAGAGCTCAGTTCACTCCCAGAGGCCCATCCATCAACATAGTCCCACATCCTCGGTCACCTCTATGGGTTCGCTGTCCCGTGCTCAGTCCTCCACCCTCAGCAGCATCACGGCTTCTTCTCATTCTTCTCCACCAATGGCTCACCAGGTAGAACCACTCTACACATTGGGGCCACGGAGTCCACAGGGTCTTGGCCCCCATCAGGGCGAACCTTACGGCTTGGGCCCATCTCACTCCGCGGCTCATCAACGGCCCCATGGCTTCCCTCATGACCCCTATGGCTCGGCACCCAGGGGCCTTCACCTGCACCAGCACCAGTTCCATCCACAGGGGCAGCAGCAGCCTGTTCCAGCACAGCACTACCAACACCCTCACTCATTTCAGGGTGACTCCTATGCCATGTTGGCACGTGCCCAGCAGATGGTGGACATGCTCACTGAAGAGAACAGGCAACTCAAGCAGGAGATGGAGGTGTGTGTGGAGAAGGTGTCCAAGCTGCAGAAGGTAAGCTTTGCTAATTCGCATTAGTTACATTTAAATGAAAAGCGTGCAACGGTATTGATAGAAACTTAACATTTTCTCCTCTGTAGCTAGAGACCGAGATCCAACTGGTGTCCGAAGCCTATGAGAACCTGGCAAAGTCCTCGTCCAAGAGGGAAGCCCTGGAGAAGACCATGAGGAACAAGCTGGAGCTGGAAGTGCGCAGGCTGCATGACTTCAACAGGGATCTTAGAGGTGAGCATCGGGGGCACTTAATCTGTAGCTGGGTTTAGCGGGTCAAGGTGGAGTCATGTTCGTACAGGGCAGCTCAGTAATCTACACTGCTGATATGCAATTGGTAGTAATATCAACATCATAATATCTGATGATGTCAAATTCTCTCAAAACATGATGCATGCTTCTTCTCTGGTCTTTACCCATGTCTTTTATTGCCCTTACATTTGTAATGTATAATCTGGCCTGCAGTCATTTTCTTTAGTATTAGAGATACAGATCTAACAACCTGTTTGTTAGAGGAAAATTTTTAACCTGATGCACGATTGGTAGCTCGATAAGAAGTTATGGACAATTCCATGCAAATGCCAACCTTAGCCTGGAAAAATAAAATTGTCCGCACAGAAATTTAATACTTTTAAAGTGATCACGCCCATAGTTTCACAGCTATGGTATATTAATAAGAAACAAATGAATATATTTGTGCTTCATCTACAGAACACAGGATTAGTCTCTAATCTCTAGGATTAGTCTTTAAGATGCTGACAAGATGATTTCTTCAAGCACAATATTTATTTTTTGCATTTTTTAATCAAGGCCATTTCCAACATTCTACATCAGCATGTCTTTTAGAGGAGCAGAAAGCAGAGAAAACCCTGATTTATGGCACTGAGCCCAGACTCGGTCCACAGGGAGCCCCAAGAGTTTTACAGCAAAATCAGAGGGTTTTTCCCTCCCTTCCCTTCTTTCTGCCTCTCACTCTTGGCCTAATTTCTTCCTCCCTATGTTCCTCATTCTTTCTGCTGTACAGTTCCAACACACATGGGAGGGAAAAAGAGCCCCTGCCTCTTTAGAACATTCAGGAAAATGTAAATTTCCATTGCATATAGTGGAACCGGGATGTTAAGGAGCCGGGCATTTGCTTCTGGAATACTCATCATTTAGTGTGGTCGACTTAACATGTGGGAAATATTGTTGTAACGTTTCGCCTTGCTTCCTCAAGGAGCGTTTTGCGATTGTGAAAACAAGGCAACCCTCATGGTATAATGGCTCTTTTGTTGAAGAATGGATTTTTTTTTTTTTTTTTAGGAATGACTTAGCCAGTCTGGCAATCAAGTTGAGTTTTAGTGGTGTAACGTTTCAAGAAAATGAAACAATACAAATTTAATCTTTTTATTGTTTTTAGAATTAGAATATATAATATTTCAATGCTTTTTTTTTTTTTATTCTTAAATAAAGCTTCGAATCATTTATATCAGGATTGGAATGTAATTATTTAGTTCTCGTTATTTAGTAAAATGCCATTCGGTGTCTTTATAATAATCTCTTAACTAACCGGTAGTTTGTAAACTCTTACGATTTCTCGAATGTATTTTAAAGTTTCTGTGCCACATGTTGTGGTTTTTCATAGCTACAGTTGTTCTTCTTCCAACCCTAGAACGCATGGAAACAGCCAACAAGCAGCTAGCAGCCAAAGAATGTGAGGGCACGGAGGACAACCGCAAAACCATCTCTCAGCTTCTGGCTCAGAGTAAGTACCCCTTCCAAGAAAGCTGACAAAAAATGCACGCATTGTGGATCATAGCCCTGCTGAGGCTCACAAATGCTATTAGCTGTACGGTTTGTTTGCAGTAGCTTGAAACCTGCATTGAGCAGATTTCCTTCCACTGTTTGGTTGCTCTGCAGACAAAGAGAGCCAGCGGGAAAAGGAGAAACTTGAGATAGAGCTTAACGCACTACGCTCCACCAACGAAGACCAGCGCAGGCACATCGAGATCCGTGACCAGGCCCTGAACAACGCTCAGGCTAAAGTAGTCAAACTGGAGGAGGAGGTGAGCTCACTGCTTTTTAGCTGTGGCCTGTTCAGCATATTTCCGTTGAATACGAGGGTACCGAGCTGCATGTTTTCAGTCACGTCTGGCATTAATTAAGTGTGTCTTTAAGTCAGTGTGTGTGTGTGTGTGTGTGTGTGTGTGTGTGTTTGTGTGGGCCCTCTTGTGGACACTTTTCACCCTCTAGCCCTAGGCTGTGAATCTGTTTCCGTTTAAAGCTTAAGAAACTTCTCAGTCAGGACCATGGTGGAATTTTTTATTTTTTTTTCTTTATTGCTCTGAGTGTGCTGAGTCATTAAGCTATGCACAAGAATATGCTTTGTTTTCTGCTGTTCGTACTGACACAGAGAGTCTTAAATTTGAGGTTATTCCTTCTCCTTGTAAGTTGTTTTGAAAACTATTTACCGTTCTGGATACGCTACGTACTGTATTAGATCAATGAAATTTCACGAGCACCGCGATAACAGCGATAATACACCTTCGAACGCGTCTGCCTGATTTTCGCCAATCCGATAAGAGCGGCTAAAATCTTCAAGCTCGAGTGAACCGCTAGCCATGACCATCAATCGATCCAAACAGTCTCTGCTAGGACATTTTAGCAAGAACTAAACAGAGATAAACCTTCAAACTGAAGGAGAGCGCTGGAATGACATAAGAAGTGTGTTTTTTCACTTTAATAAGTTTGAAGTCCCTGGGCATGTTTAAAGAATGTGCCTTGGCTCAACTGGCTCGGTCCCAGATGGCCTTTTGGCCAGCGCTGAACAGGCCGCGCAATGCACAATCCCAGAACACGCCGGCTTGTTCCACTTTCCTCCAAGACTGCCACAAACAGCCGCTTGTTCCACCAAACAAAGCCTCTTGAGTTGTCTGCCATGAAAGAACTTGAAGATGGCCGAATTCTTAATCCCTCCCACCCTCCCACCCACCCACTCATCCAGCCAGCCCTGTCTAAATAAATGGAAACTGCATACTTGTCCTCTTTCTCTGCTTCTTCTGTGTCGGAGAGCCCCCAGAGCTAAATCGGGCCATTCATTTGGGCCACAATTATAGCTTCTGGTGGATTTGAACGTAGCTTTTTTGCGAGGGGGAGGAGTTCTGGAGGACACAGGGGGAGTATTGTGGGGTAGATTTTCAGTTAAGTGAGGCTCACCTGTGTGCTAGGGGTGTAAGGTAAAACCGGAAAACCAGCGCAGCTTTCTCAGATACCACTCAGGACACTCAGGGCAGTTTATACGCCTGAATCCGATTCAGTTTAAAAAGGCAGGATACCCAGATACACATCATTCATAAAATCATATCTAAGAAAATAAAAATCTTAAATTTGGGCAATTTGACCTTATATTCCTTAATATGCGATTAATATAAAACAAACAAGATTTGAAAACTAAATTGAAAATCTACCTGGAGATACGAATAAAAAGAAATACTTCCGTTTATAGCATTCGGCAGACGCTACTCATACAGAGCGGCTTAGATTTTAATCTCGTTTTGATCAGTCTGACTGAGCAGTCAAGGGTTAAGGGCCTCGCTCGGAGGCGGCAGCTTGGTGGATGCGGGGTTCGAACTCACAACGTTCTGATCAGTAGACCGACACCTTAACACACCAGGTTACCACGTCCCTTCAAATACGTCCTTAAAATCTACAAATCTAAGTAAATATAAGCCTAAATAGAAGTGTGGTTTATTATAGTCTTATAACAGGAAATATTATTCAAGATATTTATTTGCTCACAAAGTGTTTTGTTACAGTGCATAGATACGATTCCTTTATAGACTAGAATACGTCGCTGTGTGTTCAACGTAACTGAACTGAATCATATCTGAATCGAATCAGAGTTATTAGTGTATAATTGTTGTAGAGTAGTCTACCATATATTTTGATTAAGAGATAATCACACCCCTGCTGTGTGTGTGTGTGTGTGTGTGTGTGTGTAGCTTAAGAAGAAGCAGGTCTATGTAGAGAAGGTGGAGCGGATGCAGCAGGCTCTGGCTCAGCTGCAGGCTGCCTGTGAGAAGAGAGAGCAGTTGGAGCACAGATTACGCACACGGCTGGAGAGAGAGCTGGAGTCACTCAGGATGCAACAGGTACAATACACACACACACACACACGCACGCACACACACACACGTTAAGAAGTTTAGCAGATGGAGTCTGGGCTCAGGTGCAGTCAGCAGGAGCCGATTGTCCCACGGGAGATGTTGAGTTTCTGCAGTTCCACTCCATTCCTCTTGCGTGTCCAATCCAAATGTCCACTGGACCTTATACATGACCCTTAATCTGGGGATGTGGGGGAAAGGTTGCAGCTCAGTTGCTGTGTTTGTGTGTGTGAGAAAGCGAGAGACAGAAAACGGAGCGCGGACAGCTGGAATTCTTATTAAAGGACTTCTTGACTTCTTGACTTGAGATACTTGACCTAAGCTTGGAGCAGTGTGTTTTTATTCATTCAGTCCTGCTAGCTCGCTAATCCGACGCAAGTCTGTATACTAAATTACAATTTATATTTAAATCCAGAGATTAAACTACATTTCTGTGTTAATAGTGACTTTCTGATGTAAATCGTCCCTTTTGAGATTGGACTAGATTTACATTGGGAGGTGAAGTAATCAATACACTTACAGTATTATTGGAGTATCTCTGGGAATTTCTGTGGGGAAAAGAGGCTCAGATTTTTTTTTTCTTCTTCTTTCCATATAATCACTCTAGGACGTGTCCTACTTTACTATTTGTCCTCAACTTAAAACAAAACTAACGCAGTACAACCTAATATAGACGGCCGCATAAGGACGTCAGCGAAGCCATGCTTCTGATGGTTTATATGTTACCGAATTTCTAGCACAGGTAATATGATGATCATATAATTCTGCGTTAAATCCTGAAGACATGCCCACTTTGTCCCCTGTATGTCAACGTCCTCGACGACTTGACTTAACTGGACACGTTCTGGAATCTTATCCTGTCCAAATAGTACTCAATTGACTTGGATGTAAAGCCTTACTCTGTTCTAAACAAACTTTTCCTCTCTCTTGCTGTTTTCTGCACAGAGATCAGGAGGCTCACAGAACCCCACAGGTCCTGAGTACAGCACGACGGCCCTGATGGAGCACCTACGCGAGAAAGAGGAGAGGATTTTGGCTTTGGAGGCCGACATGACCAAATGGGAGCAGAAGTACTTGGAGGAGAGCGTCATGAGACAGTTCGCCTTGGACGCAGCGGCTTCTGTTGCCACGCAAAGGTACGTACACACACACACACACACACATACACACACAAATGTGTGGAATAGCTCATTCTCTTGTCCATAGAGTGGTTCACTTTTTTAAGGTCTGCCTGAAAATGCAGACACAACAACGCCGTTATTTTTACTTTTCTCATGAAGTTGAAAATCAAATAATTTCATTGCCTTCGAATGATAAAGTCTAGTAATGTTTTTCTAACAATTAACAAATCAGGCAAAAAGCTTTGAGAAAAAAAGTAAAGCTAATGAATAAGTACTATAATAATAATAATAATAGCGCTGTTAATGTTGGCAGCTTACGGATAATCAGCCCTGGGTAATATTATGAGGAAATCTTTGGTGTTGGGAGACGAGAGTAAATTCAGCTGGCAATATTTCATTTAAAAAAGTAAATCAGTAAATCAATTCTCTGGACATATCGATAGTCTTTGTGTTGGATTTCATGAAGGTTAACATTACAATGTACTTCAGTGAGATTTGCTGTTAGTTACCGTAGACTTCAGACAGAGGTTCGCTCGGGATCGAGTTTCTAATCGTTTGTGTTTTAACGTGACTTCCTGCCGCAGAGACACGTCGTCAGCTATGATCAGCCACTCGCCCAGCAGCAGCTATGACACCTCGGTGGAGGCACGTATACAGAAGGAAGAGGAGGAGATTCTCATGGCTAACCGTCGCTGCCTGGACATGGAGAGCCGTATCAAGAACCTCCATGCGCAGATCATCGAGAAGGACGCCATGATTAAGGTGCTGCACCAACGTTCACGCAAGGAGCCGAGCAGCAAACCCGACGGCCCGTCTGCCATGCGTCCCTCCAAGTCCCTCATGTCCATAGCTACGGGTTCGAGTGGATTGGGCAGCTCGGGTCTGCTGTCTCACTCGCTGGGGCTCAGCGGCAGCAGCCCGATTACGGAGGAACGCAAGGAGGACCGCAGCTGGAAGGGCAGCCTGGGTAAGATAGGACTTTAAATTCTGTAATGACTTAGAGACAAGAACAGGTCAAAGTTAGAAACTTGGCATGGCTTTTTTTTGGCTCAGATAATCACATAATTTGTGACGACTCAGATAAAGCATTCTGAGCTAAACAGGAAAACTAGAACACACAGGAAAACTAGAACACACAGGAACAGGCTCACTGCAACTGATTAGAAAATTGCAGGCTGAGTAATAAATCGGCACAAATCATTCTGATTGTTTGTTTTGTTGCTGATGCGTGTTGTAACATGAATTGAAATATTGTCGATCTTGAACTTGTTCCATAAAAAAAACAAAAAAAAAAAAAACGTTTTAGACTAAGAATGCCCTGGGTGACTGCATAGAACTTTCAAGCACATGTATTTTTTTGCAGGTGTGTTACTGGGGCCAGAGTTCAGAGGGGACTCTTTGAGGACCGAGTCCATTTCGTCGTCTCCGTCTCCGGTGCTGCCGTCCACTCCGATGCCGGTCGCTACCCACTCAAAAACAGGCAGCCGTGACAGCTGTACACAGACAGACAAAAGTCAGGAGTCGAGCAAACCCAGCACCCCGGCGCTGCAGAGCGTCACAGCCAGCAACCGCATCAGCAGCCCCAGTCCTGTCTACATCCCTGACCGGATCGCAGGTAACACACAGAAGTGCTGCTTTGTTTTTGACGTCACCTTCTGAATTCAGGTCTTCTACATGTTTAAGTGTCTTAGGGGTTTTTTACACCTGGTCACTTCATGCGTTTTCTGTGATCCGATAGCTATCTGATGGTAAAAAGACCAGGTCTAAATGCCCTCCGAAACGTTTTGGAGACGGATATAAATCCGACGGTACAAACCCCTTCAGGAGGTGGTCTGGGACGCGTTTCAGATGAAACTGGACAGGTGTAAATGAATGTGGTTGTTCAGGCCACATACGTCAGCGCTATACTCCTCCCAAACGGAAGTACGTCACTCGCAGGTCGTGCATCGCGCCAGAAACAAATATGTTTTCTCACCAGTTCTGGCTCCGATCTTTCACCCAGGCGTCTCGTTGGGTCTTAAAATGCACTGCTGCCGCCAGCAAACAGTAAATGCTGTTTTTTTTAACAACCGCATACACCAAAGTGTGTTCCATTTCAATTACCCCGGAAATGAGGTAAAATATATTAGCATTTTGGGCGGGAGTAAAAAGATCGGATCGATATCCGATTCACCGAGACGCATTTATGTGGCCTAATGTAAATGGAACAGTTTTAACAAATCAGATAGCTATCGGATCAGAGACAACACATGAAGCGACCAGGTGTAAAAAGGCCCTTAGTGTCCATCAAAAGTTCAGCAATTAAAAAAAAAAAAACAGATGTTTTAACAGATTGCGACTAATCCTACATTCTGGGCTAAAAGGAAATCAGCCCCAGCCCTAGCCTCGCTTTTTTAGGCTCCTTCATACCATTCTTTGTGTTCACCTTAAAACCATTAGTTAGTTAGTTCCAGAAAAATCCACTTTAATCCACCTTTAAGACATTGAGTAATCTGATGTGGCTAGAAAATATGACGTCTTTTGTGCTCTAGCACATTTACACGGCCCAGAGGAAGTGACATTTTGACACGGAAAGCTGAAAGGATGTGGTTCTAATCTCGAGTTTTTGTGCTCATCAGATGTTCCAGTGTTCCACAGCAATACTCTGGAGAGGAGAGCACCGGCGCAGTCTCATCACCAACAGCCGCAGCAACAACCACAAAAACAGGACGACGTAGATAACGAGATGGTGGAAATACTCATCTGAACCGTGTGACACGCTCGCATACAAACACACACGACAGGTGAAGGATTCCTTATAGGACGCCATGCGCTTGTGTTATACTCACGGTGTATTGAAATGCACTACATTTTTTATGCCTCGTATAGAACAATACACCGCGTCGGCTACGATTAACGTTTTTGTACAGTATTCTGTGGTGGCGATTTCAGTTTAGGACCAAACGTATTGGCAACGTTTTTTTTTTTCCTTAGCATTTATTGCACTACTTTTTTCTTTCTTTAAGCTTTCGATATTATTTGAACTAGATAGTGCACATATACCAATGTTATCAGTTTTTGGCACTTGACTTATAAGACGGTATGCTTACTAGCGAAAAGGTTGTTCCATGTAAATACTGTATCTAAATACTGTAAGACCACATGTAAGATAGGAGGAGTGAATGTGTACGGCCCTGTGAACTTTAAAGGCACTGCCAGAGTGTTGAAGAGTACTGACCTCGCAGAATTGTGCGGTCTGTGGTTTTGCGGAGTATGCAAAAAAAAAAAAAAAAAAAAACCCAACTGGTTTTGGGTTTGTGTAAGCATGAGATATGAGTGAATCTTTTTTTATTTTATTAATTTTGTTCAATGGGTGAGGTGAGGGGGGGAGGGGTTGGATCAGCAAGCGTCCTTCTTTCCTTTTCAGCCGCGGCATCGTCGACGTGCCTTAAAGCACCGCCGCCTTGTGAGGTGGTGAACGGGAGCGGTCATTTCATTCATAGTTCACGGTCACGGTCATGCCGAGTCTCTATCCATTTCAGCCCGTTTTATTAATTTACATGATGGTTACTATGGTTACATTTTCTGTTTTATATAGTATGACGTGTTGCGTATGAGAAATTCCAGGGAATCCGTAACATACGTTGCGCTCTTGACCAAAGGACGGAAAGAAATCGCACCTTGTAAACGTGTCAAAGTAACGAGGTAACGAATCATGTTCTGCTGATCGAATCGGTTATGAATCGGTCAGTCTGCGAAATTAAGCAACGTCGCGTATTCTCTCAATATTCACTTTTCTTTGCTCAGTGGGTTCTTGGCATTGGCTTAAAATCTCACAATCACACGATCATCTAAACACCAATTACCCCCCCCCCCCCCACCCCCCCATTCCAGGAATGTTGGAATTTGGTCAAGTCGTACGTTTGTCTCTAGGCGCTGAAAACATACCGCGAGTGTATTATTGTATTGGTAATTATTGTATTAAATTAAATGTTAAAATGACTCGATGAAAAAGAAATACTTCTATAGTACTGAGTATATATATTTTTTTTGTTGGACAAATCTGGGCTGTGCCTTAAATTTTAATGAGCATAACACTAGGAAACATTAAAAAACGGCAAGTCGTAAAATCCAGCAAAACTCTGCGGTATTCAGAAGAGCTCGCGATTGTTCAAAACGACCCCAGCACGTGGCGTGACATCACGACGCTCGCACAAAGCTTACATTTACATTTACAGCATTTGGCAGAGCTCTCTTCGACTTGCCTGCGTCGAACGGGAGTACAGCCATTTAGAAACTCGTATAACTACAGTACATACAGTACGTGTCTTCACTGGTAGCAGTTAAAAAAAAAAGAATCATTTGCTTGTGATTTTACTAATTCAAGTAGTTTTCTGTATAAAATAAAATGCAAAAAGACTCAAACTCCAAATCTACAGCAAAATCAAACATTTTTCGCTGCAACAATCACAAATCCTGGAGGGACTGAAGATACCGTGCAAAAGTGTGTCATTAACAGAGGTGCCAACGTCGCGAACTACAAAATCCTAGCAGGCAATGAGAAGGGGGGGGCACAGTTACATTTAACTGTGCTGAGCCTGTATTGCTGTAGCAAAGTGTAAAAAAAAAAAAAAAAAAAAGGGTAGTAAATGTTGGCACCTCTGCGTAAACATCCGTTCAAACTGGAATTCAAATTAAAGTCATTCAAAACGCAACAATACAAATTCTACGTAATGTTCTCTCGCATTTTGGTTCATGACCAAAGTGCATTTTTTACAATATTACCTTTAAAGAGCAAGCGGATTTGTGTGTGTGTGTGTGTGTGTGTGTGTGTGTGTGGATAGAGTTCTTCAGCATGAAACATCAGAGAAATACCTGTTCTGTATTATTTAAATCTGGTACTTGACATTTCCTGCACAGATTTTTAACCGTACGTTTACTCGATCGTTTGAGCCACGTGTTCGACGTACACGTTCTCTCTTAACGAGGATCTAAATAATCATTCCAGCACGATTGATAACGACCGCTGTCAAAATGTGCCTTGTACACTAAAACATTTCCAGTATTTCTGTACACCACCTTGAGCTATAACTGGGCACGGACAATGGACCCGAGAGGTGTTGATCGGAGGTTTGGGTGGGATCCGTGGCCGTCGTCGTATTTTGGGACGGAATCGTACATCACGCACGCCTGTGGTCAGTTACGTAAACGTCGGCCGTCGACGCGGAACCGTGCGCCGATTATTCGTGTCGTCGTATCATTTCCTAAAGGTCCCACCTAGAGTTCAGTCATTGTCTTGATGGTCTTGCTACTTTTGTTACTGAAAACAAAACCAGAATGTGTTGTAGCCCTGCTCAGGACAATCCATTCAACAGTCTTGTCTGGACTTATGTACAGTATCTTCTACTTTGGGAAAGTGATGAATAGTTTTTTGCCCCATCCTCCAAGCGAGGAACATTTTCTTTGAGTTCCTGAGTATTGGTTTTGTCACCGAGTTTGTACCCAAGTTGCTGCTTGACAACATTTCTTACTGTATAACTGTTGGTTTCATTGTACTCTCTTTAATCAATTTCTTTTTTCCATTTTATTTTTTACAAAATTCATCTCATACAGTTTCATCTTGCAGTTTTGTCCTTTGTATTATTTGGTTTATACTCCTGAACGTGTTCCAAATAACATTTGACGTTTTTTTTTTCTTAATGAAATTTAATTTAATTTTTTCAATAAATAACTATACTGAACAAATCGATTGTTGATTTCTTGGCGTTTATTGTTTATTTGAAAACATCACCTGCATGTGAAACCCTAGTAGAACTGTTAAAACCATAAAACGTATGCGGTGGCGGTTATAAAAATATAAAGCGCGTATTCGAGAAGTGAACGTTCTTTTTTTTTTTGCGCAAAGTTTACATTTTTACAAAGACTAAAAAAAATAAAGGTTAGGTGAACGTTTCACTGTTTGAAATATTCAACAACAACAACAAAAAAAAAAAATCACTCATGGTAAAAATTCAACCAAAGGTTTACATAATTGTGTGTGAATCTACCCGAACTTCCCTTTATGTTAAAAATGTACAACAAACGAGAGAGAATTTCTAAAATCGTATAAACAGACCGGATCTATCAGGCTGTGAACTGAAAGACGGAGGGTGTGGTGGTGAGGAAAGGTTCTACTGAGTCGAGAAAAAAATAAATAAGAATTACAATGAGTATAATTTAGGGGGAGTCCAGAAAAGGGTGATAATTTAACAGGTTGAAATGTCATGACTTTCACAGTAGTGTGGGAATTCTTGTGACCTTGCGATTCTTCTTAATCCCTCAAACCCGCGACACTCCAGACTCGAACCTCTCTCGGGACACAGCGAGCTCTTACGCCGAGTACTGTATTAAGCGTAGCAGTTAATTAGCGTCTGTTCGGAGCCGATCTCCTAGAGGACTTTGTGGGTTTATTTGCGCATCCAGAACCAGCCGTTGACCAGACAGGCAGACAGCAGCAGTGAGAAGAGCAGCAGTTCGTTCTGCTTGCGTTCGCCATTCTGTTTCTCCAGACTTGCTATCCGTCTGTTCATCTTTATCATCTGCAAACAAAAGTCGTTCAGGCATTTAGAGACGAATCTAATCCCAGTGGAACGTATTTGAGGACGTGCGAGTCCTGGGTGAGTCGATACTCTGGCTGCTGCCGCTGGAAAAATCGTGATCGGGTGGAATCTGGTGCCATCTTCTAGTTATTTTGTGAATCGCATGACCAAAATTTAGACCGACAACTAACGATGGAATAATGTACGTGATATAAATGGCACGTCGTCCTGTTTAACTTGATCAGTCGTTGATGTCACCACCCCCACATTTCCTTTTCACCTGTCAGTTCCCGCCCACTACCCAGCTATTCCCTATCGTTCAACAGGTTCCACATTTTCTTCTTGGTTATGCTGCATCATAACACACACTGTGGAAATTACTCTTAAACATGAGCTCATAAATGTTTTCATATTGCTTCACCACCTAGGGACCTGACTGAGAGGCAGCCCGAAAACAAACCAGCAGGACAGCAGCAGAGCAGTTCTGATGATGAGGCCATTTTTACAGTATACTTTGAATTAGTATAATTTTTTTTTTTTTATTTTAATTTTACATGACCGTGACATCCCTATTTGTGAATATTACCCTACCTCAAACCCTGGAATACATCCATGAATGGAAATCACCTCAATTTACATATACTGTACTATACAAAGTGTGACCGATCTGCAAAAGCCTCAGAATTATTTTTTTTCCCAACGAACCTGTCGGCGTAGCGCTATAAACTCGACTGTAGTTCCGCTCTCCTCCTCAGGACTGCGCCAGAACTCCTGTGTGGTGTTACTGGAGGAGCAGAAAACATCGGATCAGATTTTAGCCCATCAAATCTTCACTACATGCTTACTACAGTGTTATTATTTAAAAAAAATAAAAATAAAAAAAAATAAATCAAAGATGGCTTAGACGTCACTTAAACCGTATGATGTTTTAAAAAAAAAATATGAAGGAACAGAACAAAACTCTCTGTCACCTTGTCCTTGCCTGCTCAGGATCAGCGCCTGGTTGACTTGGAGGGTTTTCTGGGAAACCAAACCTTCAGACAGAAGGAAGAGACCCACAGGTCCAGAGGAATAGGGCGGTAATTCAACTCACAGTGAACTCAATGAAGCTAATTCTCTAAGCTAACTGAATGAGTGCATGCCAACATGTTAGTGGGATTAGCATGAAGGTTGAATCAACTTAAAGGGATTAGTGAAGAATCCATAATCAGAAGAACTGTACCAGGAGTGTGTTAATAGAGAACTGCGGTGACACAACCGGCATGAATTCACAAATTTTGTACAGTATGTTTAGGTTGCTCAAACCTTGACCAGGCTGGAAGCTTTAAAGTCAGAACTGGCCAATTAAACCATAACCTGTTAGTAGGTGAGAAAATCTGAGGCAGGTGGAGGGAGGCATGTCACCTGGAGGAGTATTTCTGAATTACGGTCTGGAGGATTTTGTCCGAGGCCTGCTTGCCCAGCTTCTTGGCAGCCTGCAGAACGCTGTGTGGTGTCAGGAGGACTGGGGCAATTACACCGAGCCCCCGGGGTTCAGGTAGGGCCGGGACTGTAGGTACAGCGAGCATCGTTCCAGCACTCTGGCTGCTGACGGACCAACAGGAAGGTACCAAAGATGTGACACACAAACCAGTGTTATGTACATTAGCTACTTAAAGGCGTCTATAAAAGCAGGGATACGTGAAGGTAAGTGTGCAACTTTCAGGATTGTAAAACCTTCAAGGTTGGGAGCAGGTCAATGAATTTAGAGGTCAGTGATATTTTTCATCTGGCTGAAGTGAAACTGAGCTAAATAAACAACCGAGGTACCAATTTATCAAGGATAATTGTTTGCCGTAGCCTCAGATTTAAGCATTTTCCATCAAACGCAACTATATCAATCTAATCTATTTATCTATTCAACACATTTCTGAACTAAAGAATATAGCAGTTTTATATATATCGTCCTCGTATGTATAAACCTCGTATGTCCAAATTTGGTCAATTTCATATTTTTTCACATATCGATGCTATTGGTCAGTCCCCACGTGGGTCTGTTATTTTTACAAGTTATTAACCAATCTAAAGTCTTGAAAATAGCTTGAGCGCAAATCTCATAACTCCATTGGACACTTCAACTGTCCACCTCTTCCTCACTCCGTGGGAGAGCTTCACGGCATATTTCTCCTCAAGAAGAGTCGCAACGAATCAACACGTCTTCTGAGGTAAATGTCTTCAAAACACTGGGCTCAAAGAAAAAAATCTTGACCCCCGCTAGTTCTGGTGCTCGTCTGAGGACAGGAATTTAGCGCAAGACAATCCACTGCAACGCGGACTAAACCCTGTGCACTGCAGATAAGGTACGGCGTTTTTTTAATTTCCTGAAAAATAACGGTTTTGGAGATACGAGGATTCTGCCTGACAGCGACGATATATATATATATATATATATATATATATAAAATGTGTGTGTGTGTTTCTGTTAATTACCTCATGGCATGCCTTTATACTGAACATATACATGTACATAAACATCATTATTTTAAAAAAATTGCCCTTAACATTTGTCACACAGAATTTTAAACAGCAACAGTGATGTTGAGCTGCTTGGAACTTAACTTGGAATTCCCAGTACTTTTTTTAGTTTATTTTTAAATACAAGTTTGGTCAGTTTATACTTGTTAGAATTCCATTTCAAGCAAGTTTGCTTAATAAGTCAAGCAAACCAAGTGTACTATAGAATTGTCCATTCTGCCAAATCACTTGCGCTTGTGATCAAGGAGCTTATTTTTACTATCTCGCCCTCTGCTGGTTGCTTTAAAAATGACACAAAATCGTAACAATAATAACCTGATAATGATAACATTTGATCTGACTCACAGTGTATTTGGATAACAGGGGAGTGATGTTTTTTGTGTCTAATCTATTTTAAATTAAATCAAGCACTATTACTTTACTGTTGATGGCATGAGCAGCCTTTTTGTTGTCAAGTTATTTTTGTCTTTGGTATTTCCTGGTCTGTTTTATTTATTTATTTTTGCTGTATTTTACAGTAGTACAGTGAATCTAATTCACTTATATCACACATGAAAGCATCAACTGTTTAGGAGAATTTTGTTTGCTGTTCGAACAACAAAGTGCTTTTCACTCACCTAGAAGAAGAGTGTTTGGAGTGTGTTGGTGTCCCGGATGGGGTTCTACCAAAAGTCTGGTCGCTATACGATCTCCGTAGCGGACTCTGTGGACCATAAGGTAAACCGTTAAAGCCTCTCGACAGCCTCTTTACAGCGGCTGTAGTACGTATCCTACTCTGCCTACGCACTACACAGCTGATAACAAACAGGAAGACAAGAAAGATCATCTAAAATGGTAAGAACACAATGGATAAAGAACAAACAAATGATAGCAAGCAGATACAGTCAGCATTACATGCAAGGCTTATCAGTCATTAAACACTTGCCTGTTGTCTCTACACATTCCTCACTGCTACATCACAAAGGAATCATTATCTTAAACCACCTTCTGTGCACAAAGGAAGATGTGGAGAGGTTTAATGGGTCGGATTACCTGAACGTGCCCTCGTGTAAACGTTTCCCTATCCCAGGGTCCCTGCTGCAGGTTCCACATGGAAGACGCATGACCTCTAGCGTTGTGTTGGGAGAAGAAGGGCCGTGGACTCAGGTCAGGAGCATCTGTCAGATTTAAACAAGGATTTATGGATAAACTGATAGGAGTGTCCAAAATTTCACACTTTTATAGAACAGAACTGAGAGGGTTTAAAAGCTTCACGTGATCGTGGATGTATAGCAACCAGGTAAAATTGACATTTATTGACAAATGTCACGCAGCAAGAGTCATTTATCTCCTCTATTTGAAGAATTTCCATTCTCAGACTGACCAATGGCATTTATTAGCATGTACGTATGTGTATACACAAGTACAAAAGAATCCAGTCTTTTTAAAGCTGGAGCACGTGTTGCTGTTTCCTCACCTGTTAACGACAGTCTGTCAGGGACATGCATGCTGAAAGCAGGAGGCAGCTCTTCAGCCCTGGCTTTCAGATCCTCCAAAGCCTCCTGGGCGACTCTGAGCCGCTCCGGGACTCGCATCCTTTCGCTGATCGCGGCTGTGAAGTGAGGATCTCGAAGAGGAGAGCCGTCGACGATGTACACCGGAGCCGTCATTGCTGGAACGAGACTTGAGGAATCAGCGTTGTTAACGCAGCAGCATATATGATTACAGAACAACACAATTATAAACTCTAACCAACAAATGTAAAGCTTTTGATTCATCTATAGAACCTGCAGGGGGATTTTTAACCTATTTACACCACAGCACTTTTTACTTTTTTGTTCATTTCCATATATGCAAAATTCCTGTCACCAATATATCGTAATGCTTTCCACGTATAATAAAAATATCTTGAAATACCGTAACGTGATTATTTTTGTTCGTATTGCCAAACTCTATCCATACGTCCACGCACATTATAATTTCAGGAGATTTAAAAACGTACAGAGTCACAACCAAGGTGTTTTTTTTATTCATTATTGACAATGTAGTAGCTATTATTGATTAATTATTGAGTTAATTGGATTTAATCCCAAGTAGGTCTGTAAACAACTGACATAACGTGGTCTGACAGGGAAAAGTTCAGCATTATGGTCCTTAAAATCTCCAGTAACAAAAAAAAAAAATGTTTCTTAAAATGAATCTTTTATTGATGGAATCTGTGAATTAGACAGATAAATGCTTAAATGCAAGAATTTAGAGGATAATACAAGGGTCAATACAAATATTAAACCGATTATAGTAATAGTTTAAAAGCTATTTTAAATACTATTCCTTGTTTTACAGAATTATAGTGCTGTTGAAACACAAGTTAATAAACTTTTATAGCTTACAGACAGTAAACAAGGCTAGTTATGAAACTTGTTTGGACAAAAGATTTCTACAAACACCAGGAATAGACGGATTACTCAAATAATTTGTTCAATTATAAGAGAAAATGTGTCTGTGGTGCATCTATAACATTAATCCCAGAAATATGATTAAATGACAGCTAGTTTACGAAACAATAATAAACTGGCTAACAGCTTAGCTTAGCTTATTAGCGTTAAGTTAAGTTAGCCAGAATTAGCAAAGTAAGAAGTCAGGTTTTTGATGAAGGGGAAAAACAAACAGTGGGTCAATAAACGTAAAAAAAAAGAGATTATGAGAAGAGATAATATAGTTATTATATAAATACATTTATATTGTGTGTTCATACGAAGGGCAGAATGACACTAACGACACTGAGTCGATTCAAACCGCTAATGGAGGTAGCATGAAATGACACGACACTAAAATACGATTTAGTTAAAAAAAATTATAAAATGATGAAATAGTTCCACAAACCTCAGGTGTTACCGTGCAGGGTGATGACACTGTAAATGACCTCACATGACAAACAAACCTAGCATGAGAACGAGAAGATTCACTTATGAATCGAACTCTTTGAGATTCGTTTGTTTGTATAACTAAACAGGGCGGTGTTTCGGATGAAATATCAAAAACACTTCATTGTCTAAGTCATAGAAGTCCAAAAGACACGTGTAGAACCTCAAATGAAACAGGTTTCCCCTTTAGAGACCGTGTTTACTCTGTAAATATACACTTTCGATACATCAGCGCTTGTGAATCGAAACGATTCGTTTGATTCATTGAGTAGAGTCGTTTAGACGGAATGAATCATTCACCAATAAAAAATCTAACAGAAATAATCTGTAAACACTTTTCTTTAAGTGGACCAATAAATAAACACAGTTTTATAATTCACTTGTTTAATAATTCACAAAAGATATAGTCAGTGCTTTGACAGAAATGAAATTTTGGCACTTGGAAACACATTGTTATGCCAGAGTACAATAGAATGGGGGTAAAATCCATGTTTAATAATAATAATAATAATAATAATAATAATAATAATAATAATAATAATAATAATAATAAAAAGAAAATCCAGAATTATTTACATCAACCAAACATGGTGAAAATATCAGCATTAACCCCAGCTATCTATTAATTAAATTAAGAGCTAGCTGTTATCATTTCCTGTTTGTTTAAAATGAATTATTTAGGATGAAAAAAAAAATAATCAAACGTATACAATATTTTTTACTGAATATTGGTTAAGTTGATCAGCCTTTTTAAGTCTTTTTTTTTTTTTTAAGTTTAGGAACCTCGAACCTCAACACTGCAAATATACAAATAATAAAAGCTTCTAACTAACAATTAGCATCAAACTCAAACAAACACACAAAAAAATCATTTGGGAAACAGAAAGCTATTTGCCAAAATGTTGTTTTGCTTGGTGCTAATTTGGTGTCATAAGCTTCTGTTATTTGTTAGCTACATTAGCTTCAACGTTCCACTGAATATTAAAAAAAAAAAAAATACAAATATTGACAGTTGATCAACTACATGTCTGGTGAAATATATGTGTAATTCTTCCATGAAACCATGATTCTTCTGTCTTTAAAATGTATATGAAAAGATGTAAATCATGGCATCAAGGTACATTTTGTAATATTAAAGCAAAGTGCTAATACTTTGGAGCTTTAATGGCCAAACATAAGGGTCAAGCCAAAAAGTGTTCACAATCTACTTCAGTAAATGTTCCTAAAGAAGGATAGGATACAGAAATCCAAAATGCAGTAGATAACAAGAACGATGGGTGTTTTTTTTTTTATTATTGAAGCTTGTGACCTGTACAGCATTGAAGACCAGAATGATGTACATCTGAGCAGATTTCTTACAGCCGGGATTACACGAGTGTCATGTCCGTTTTTTAAGTCACTATGACTGGAAGCTCTATAAAGATGTAAACTTGAGCAAAAAATCCTTTTGGCAGGGGGAAGACCAACAATTTTCAGTTCACAGAGAAACAAAAACAAACCGTACATCATGGGAATGACCTTTTTCATCTTCGTTGAACTTGTGCTAACGGTAGCGCTGTATGTGTATCTATAGCCCGATTATGAATAGGTTAAAATTCTGCAAAAAAATAAATAAATAAAACGAATATATTAAAGCATCAGTGCATCAAGACGGCCACTTTGATAGAACATTGATAGCGACTCTGGTCATTCATACAATCATCCGTTTAGAAAGTAATCGGTCCCTCTAGTGATCGTTGCAACTTGAATTTGCTTAATTTTGCAGCTTTTATTTTTCAATTAATGTAATTATTATTTTTTTTTAATTTGCTCGAATTTTGAGGCTTTTTTTCAAACATTTGATTGATTTTGCTTCTTTTTCAAAATTTTGCTCGATTTTGAGGCTTTTTGTCCCAAAGATTTGCTTGATTTTACTGCTTCTTTCGAAATGTAATTAATTTTGCTGATTTTTATACATTTGTTTGCTTTTGCTGCTTTTTTAAAATTTGCTTTGACTTTGCTGCTTTTTTCCAAAATTCCAACTTCTGATGCAAGGACTTTTTTTTATGCGGTATTTATTTATTTATTTATTTTTCAGAAAACTGTAAAAGCCAACGTAGTCTGCTGTTGTAGTTTATCCACCTCAAGCTTCAAGCTATTGAGGAGGTGATTCTCAACTCGCCACGGTTTTAAAGAACAGTTATTTCGGTTACTAAAGCATCCTTTAGTTAATACTCACGTGTATCTACATGATTTCATCATCTACACAATCTACTGCTACCTGATTGGCTGAAAATTCAACAACTGCATGACTGAACTCCAGAAACAGCTCTGTAGGCATTTCTATTAAAGTGGCCAGTGAGAGTACATGGGCGTAAATATTAAAAATAGTACATCTGTGTAGAATGGGGAAGGTGAATATATAGTTAGAGATATGTTTAACATGTTTTATACACTTTCACACATACACGCATGTATCATTTGATCGTATTACATAAACAGGGATCGTATTACAACTTCAACAGCGCTCCTGTTGATTAAAAAAAAAAGTTTAAATAGGTGTAACCAGCACATCGACATACTATATATATATCTAGAGCCTTAGTAAAAAGATAGATGTCATTTACAGTCTTGAAAAATAAAACATTACGATGAAACAAAACAAGCATCATGCAGGTAAGCTGAGCAGAAGACCGAAGGTGCACGTAAATTCACACGACACGCCACATCATGTAAACAAATCACGTGGCTCTGGTGGCACATTGTAGGTAGAGAAATGGGAATAAAAATAGATCACACACACACACACATTCACTCCTGCACATTCTTCCATTCTCTAACAAACACGAGTGGTCGAATTAGCAACCGATGTAACTGTGGTACTTGAACCACGTGTACGGAAGCTTTTAACTTTCGTACAATCGGATCGTTTTTAAAGTCTGTGAACTGAGCCAAAGAGACATAGGTTAGAGTCAAAAAGGATAAGAACCGTAATGACGGATCACATCAAACGTTGTTGATGTACAAATGTTGTATTGAAAAACACACCGTTATTAAACAGTTAGCTGCTAAGAATCAGAAAGTTAGCATAGCCTCACCGTTAATAACGTGTGTAAACCTTAACAGTTACGCTGGTCCTGTGTTTAACATCACTTTAGAAAAGTAGCTATTTGAAGAGAACTTGAGGAGAAAATGTGGCTTCTATATGGAATTCATTTTCAAATACTGTTCTCAGCTCTTAAGCTCCATCCGTTCACCGGCCGAGCCTCGAAAAGAAAAATCACCCACTGAGATCAGATCAGATGTTCCAGCCATCACGACGCTCAAAGCATTCACAAGGCTTTGATAATCTGATCACCACCTTTATGTGTTCAAAAAATCAGACAGGAAAAAGAAAGGCACGAGAATCGAAGCTCCGCCCCAAAACTTCACAGTCTGAATTTTAAATTACGTTACACATACAGCAACAAAGCCTCATACATTTAACCCATAATAGCCGCTTTTATCATTATTTCTATAATCATCTGAGTCTCATGTTCAGCGTTATGATCTGAATTTCTTGCTCGAGGTTTGCTTCTAAGTTCAAATCTCAGGAAATCCATCATTGGGGTCCAAAACAGAACATAGACAGAAAGCCTGAGCTCAACCGGTCAGCGTATGTTGCGTTCGTCGTTTTTTTTTTTTTTTATTTCAAACTGGAAAAAAAAGCAAAATGTGCTTTTTGGAATTGAAAACAATTACTGGACTTAATAAAATAATAAACTTGAACAGTCATCTCGGTGTGTAGCAGCAACTGCAGGGTCGCTAATAGTAAAAGGTTTTGATTGAAGATGCGGTTAATGCCTGATGGACTAAATACGAACTTCTGGAGTTTGTATGGTGAAACAGATAGAAACATTAAATGAATAAAATAAATCACTGTTTTATTTACTAAAAATATTTTTATCCAAGTGAACAGCTTTCAGAACAGAACAGCTTTCTGGAAAATTTTAATTTGTGGTAGCTTAGTGGTTAAGGGGTTGAGTCTAACGATGTGAAGGTTGTGAGTTCAAATCCCAGATCCACCAATGCCCCTTTTCCACCAAGGCAGTTTGAGTGCTGGTTCGGAGCCTGAACCAGGAAAAGTGGTTCTTAAGTAGCACCAAAACGTTGCTGGTCTAGACTTAAGAACCGCTTGTGTCAGGGGCTGGGGGCGGAGCTGGGGGCGGGGCTACTGTTAGCGCATTTGATAATGTACCTTAAGTATACTAATGTTTAATACACTTTTACTTTACCTCAATATGATACATTATCAGCACACATGATAGTAGGTAGCTACATGCTAAGGCTAACTTTTTTCTGTGTTAATGATAAAATAATGTTATGTATTTTCTCGATAACAACCTCAGTTTATACAGATTACATGGAGCTGCACGTACACGTTGGATTCGTCGCGTTTGGACTCCAATGTAGGTTCATAAAGCCATGAGCATTAACAGTAAAGCAACATCCGCCATTGTTGATGTTTGTGTTTGTCGCTGCTGCGCTAACGTTGCTGGGAAACGTGACACGTATACAGTGACGTCAGACTCGGCTCTGTGATGCTCTCTAACCGATGGAAAGACAAACCGGTTCTTAGAAGGTTCGCCAGTGGAACAACTTTGAACCAGCACCAGCACTAGCTCTGAACCAGCACCCGGTTCTTTCTGGTGGAAAAGGGGCAAAAGCTGCCACCCCAGGGTCCCTGAGCAAGGTTCTTAACCCTCAACTGCTCAGCTGTATAAATGAGATAAAATGTAAGTCGCTCTGGATAAGGAAGTCTGCCCAGTGTAGTAAACGTAAATGAATTTGCCATAAACCTCAATGGCCTGGAGTCCAAAAGAGCTGGGTGTGAGGGGCATTCTCTGTCTGCCCGGTCAATCACAGTGACACAAGAATCATCCAGCAAGGCATCTATAAGCTCATGTATGTGGAAGAGGGCAGACTACACTTTCCTCCGAATGGGTTCTGCGACGCTGTGAAGTAGCATGAGCAGAATTTTGCTGCAGAAAAAGGTGAATTCGTTCCCTGTTTTAGTGTTTGGCCCAGGAATAAAAAAAAACAAAAAACTTTTGCTTGCTTTCAAAATAAAAAACGTAGGAATGCAACATACACTGACCTCAACTCTATTCTAAAAAAAAAAAAATAAAAAGCTTATAATAAGATAAGCTTTGAATGCAAGTGTTCTTCCTAGCGAGAGCGTGCACCAAAAGCTTCTTTATCAAACTCTTTGGATCAGGAGTCCTGCGTCAGCTCTCTATCAAGTTCCTCGGCCGAACGTACAGTGATTAACACGAGACACTACTTCGCCTGATAGTAGCTGTGCTAAACTGCCCTTAAATTTGAAAAGAAAAAAATAATAAAATAAATACTACTACTACTAATAATAATAATAATTGTAATAATAATAATAATCGCCCTTATACTAGTGCACAATCATTAGATTTGGTAGTGGCAGTGAAAAAGGATTTCATATATATGTGTGTTTATATATAAAACATATCTGCACACAATATTTCCTGCAAAGGTGGCAGTTGATTGGCTTAAACCTGAGCTGGAAAAAAAAAAGACTATTTCAGTCGGGCAGTTTAGCATCCGGTTAAGACTCCGAACTTAGAGTCGTAAATAGTTTCGTGAGGAATGACATGGCATGAAGACAAGCAGCATTATACAAAATACTACAGTATAGCACTTGGTGAAGTCGAAAGCAACGTAATGCTTTTTTTTTCTTTCTTTTTTTTTTTTTTTTAAACAAATTACACACAGATTGTTTATGCCGTTATATATATAAAAAAAGAGTAACAAAAGCTGTAAACAGTCAGAGCAGAGGGAGGAATGTGGGGAAGAATCTTTAGGGATCTGGAATGTTAGTTTATCCAGTAATTGTGCTATCTGTATTTTATATTATATGTTTATTTATATGTAGTCGCAGCAGCAGAGGCGGCTCTTGACCATAGATTTCGTTGGGCAGGACGACATTAATAACGACGCAGCCTCAAATAAAATAAAGCCGAGAGACACGTGTGTATGTATATATGTATATATGATGTTATAGGAGATGTATGTGTGTGTGTGTGTATATATATATATATATATATATATATATATATATATATATATATATATATATATATATATATATATATACACACACACACACACACACACACACACACACACACCTCCTATAACAGCATATATACATATACACATATATCTCCTATACATATATCTCCTATAACAGCATCTATATCTAACATATCTATATCTATAATATATATTATATATATATATATATATATATATATATACATATACATATATATATGTATATATATATTTATATATTATAGATATAGATATAGATATAGATAGATACCAGCTTTTAATTATTATTCTCATAATCCATTCAAAAGGTCTGAAACCAGCCCGAAAAAACTGGACACAGAAAAAAGGGAGACACATTTTTTGTTCGTGTTCTCAACCCCATCACTGTGGTGAAAAAACACGCACCGGGTCTCTGATGTATCCACACCATAATCCCCCTATTCCACCCCAACAGAAATGGCTCTGTACATCACATCCACCCTTCCTACCCTGACACTGTGCCCTTTTTGGTAGAAACCTATTCGATTTTATTCTAATTATTGAATACTTTTAATTATTTATTTACTATTTTATTTTTTTGACCCCAATCTGGGGTAGAAAACATGGTATTGGCAACCACGTAATTAACTGTGCCGTCTACTGCTCCGCCTCATTGAGCATGGGGCAGTGGGGCAGTGTCATTCCTGTCCCAATAGGCTTCTAACAGCGAATGTTGCAGTTCCTCTGTTTGACCACTAGGGGTGATAACGCTATGGAGTTACAAGGAGCATCAAGAAAACTAGAAAAGCAATGGAGCGTTTTTGTTTTTTTTTTTCAAAATCGCTAGTCACTCAAAAAAATTAATTAATAAATAAATTAGTACTTCGGTCCGTTGTCGCTCTGCCCGATCTGTCTCTATAGACGAGCCGCCACCACGCATTGGACAGTGGACAGTGTCTGTGTGTGTGAAACTGTGTGTGCGTGTGTGTGTGTGAGCACAGTATTGAGAGTAAACCCTCATTATGTTGGTGAAATCACTGACAGCTTTGTTAAACACAGAACAGACTGACTGATTGATGTTTAAACCCAAGTGTTTAAGGCGCGCGTTGATTTTGGTACGCAGATTAGGAGAGTTTACAAACTAGGAAATCATTTCTAACATTGTTGTGTGTGTGAGTTGTTATTTGCATATTATTTTAAAAATCCCCTCTGGTGCAGTATTGTAGTAATTTTACATATGTCCTTTGAGCGGGTTTATAAGAATGTCGGCGTCTGTGACACTTCCTAGCTAATCGCTAGTAATAGTAGCAACATACATGTGGAATATGGCACACACATTTGTTTACATTAGATTCAACAGTAGATTCTCCGTTTTGTGTTTAAAAAAAAAAAAAAAAAAAAAAATCACAAGGTTGTCTTTTTGTAATAACGAAAATGCTCGTAGGTTTTGTGCAGCTCCACCTCGTTTTTGTACAAAGTAAACAAGACGGAAAAAAAAAAAACACCTCGTCTCCTTTTCCGCACTTCGTTCGACCACGGTGGAGCCTCGATTCATAAAAAGCACTGAATACGATGAAAGACACTGACGATGGTGCGAGGTGTAGCTGTGTGGTGAGCAGCTGGTCGTGGTTCCGGAAGAGTGCAAAAAAAAAACAAAAAAAAAACGCAGGCGTCTCATCCACAAAAAAACAAGTTCAGATGATTTGACTCCAGGAAATAAAAACATTTTAAGGATGACCATTTGGTAGCTCTCCTCGTGCACACACGTAGGTGGCAATTCGGGATCCTAAACACACTTAGGTCTGATTGAGACCAACAAAGTTGTACCTTCACTTTTCTTTAACAATCTCCTCATACTTGGGAGGCGGGTCGCTGTACGGGGTGGTGTTCTCATCGCTGCTGCTCTCCAAGTGGCCTGTCACTTCTTCGTAAGACGGTGGAGGTGTGGCCCCCGATAGACGAGACGCGACGGACATAGACGAGTCCTGCACGTAGAGTCCGCGGCCGTTCGGAGGTTGCAATGAGCAGTCCAGGGTCCCTGAGCTTACGCCACCTCTTTCTCTTTCCCCTCCGCTGAGCACCATGCTGGGCCTCTCGTTGGAGTGCGTGTTGTCTGAATGTGAAGGGGTGTCACGGTGCACGAGGATTCGGGGAAGGCTGCGGGTGTTGCGATTTGCCAGGTAACGGTTCTGCGTGTACGCCGGGCGCCGGCGCGTGGCCTTCTGCAGCTGGCAGCGCCAGATCAGGAAGAGCGCAATGATGATGAGAAGGGCTACGCCCAGCAGCGGGACCACCATGTACACGGTGTCAGCGCGTCCTGAACGCGTCTCTGCGTTGTTGTTCACGGTGTACAAGCTGCGGGTCTTCCAGAACTCCATCTACGATCAGGAAGAGATGTGTTTATCGTGTTATCCGGTTTTATTTATTTATTTATTTATTTAGTTTTTTCCTCTAGAGTTTTGTCTTTGATTTTAATAATTACAGGCATTACAGCAGGAATGGATAACGGATCATCGTTACTAATCAGTTACAGAAGATAGTATAGAAATATCTGTGGATTTAAAAACACAACTAATGACTAATTCGTGCTTAGCTGCTCTACACGGCTTAGCTTCAGTACAGCAATCTGCATGTCTCACAAAAGGAAACTCACCATCCTGCAGTATTTCTACGCAGCGATAGCAGCGCTGGGCTGGTGGGCAAGTTACACAACACCAAACATCTTTACAGCAGTTCAATGAGCTCAACACTGACTCATTTCCAACTGAGGGGTCTTATACAATCGCTTGATCACTCGTCGGCAGAACAAAGGAAACAAAGGCTGGTCGACCCGAATGCTAATAAAGACAGCATTTCCAGATATCGATATTAGAACGAAAGACTAAATTGAAGCGTTTCTGCTCCTGTAGATTCTGTAGACTGACCTGTCAGACATTTTGAGCAGCAGATGAGATCAACAGTGAAACCGTCAAGTATCGTAAAAGGGTTCGATAGAAAAGGTGAGTTTTCAGGATTGGCTCTGCCAGCCAGCAGTTCCTGACCACACAGCTTGTAGTTTTATTACACACTCATCTTACGCTCTTTAAACCGAAATGATAGAAATGTTTTTAGGAATCTATTCTGGCTGTTTAAATCACTGGTTCATTTTTACAGTAAATTACAAGCAGGAAAAAAAACAATCCTAACCAAAGCTCAATTGACTGGAACTCACGGTCTGATATCGAGGAGCACTTACTGTTTTTTCCTTGTTCTCAAACACCTCGTTGGCCTCCTCGAAGCTGCAGCTCTCCTCCACACACTCCCTCTCGATGTTACCCTGTCGAAACTCCTCCAGGAACCCATTAGCACGTGGAAAACGCTTGAGGAGAGAGTTTGCATCCTTCCCATTTAGGAATGCTATATAACAAAGCGAAAGAGTGAGTGAGTGTGAGTGAGTGAGTGTGAGTGAGTGAGTGTGAGTGAGTGAGTGAATGAATGAGTTAGTCTGAGTGAGTGAGTCAGTGGGTGAGTGTGAGTGAGTGGGTGTGAGTGAGTGAATGAGTTAGTCTGAGTGAGTGAGTCAGTGGGTGAGTGAGTCAGTGGGTGAGTGAGTCAGTGGGTGAGTGAGTCAGTGGGTGAGTGAATGAGTTAGTCTGAATGAGTGAGTCAGTGGGTGAGTGAGTGAGTGAGTGTGTGAGTGAGTTAGTGTGAGTGAGTGAATGAGTTAGTCTGAGTGAGTGAGTCAGTGGGTGAGTGAGTCAGTGGGTGAGTGAGTCAGTGAGTGAGTGAGTGTGAGTGTGTGATTGAGTTAGTCTGAATGAGTGAGTCAATGGGTGAGTGAGTGTGTGAGTGAGTGAGTGAGTGTGTGATTGAGTTAGTCTGAATGAGTGAGTCAGTGGGTGAGTGAGTCAGTGGGGGTGAGTAAGCGAGTGTGTCTGAGTGAGTGTGAGTGTGTGAATGAGTTAGTCTGAATGAGTGAGTCAGTGGGTGAGTGAGTGAGTGGGTGAATGAGTGAGTGAGTGAGTGAGTGAGTGAGTGAGTGTGTGATTGAGTTAGTCTGAATGAGTGAGTCAGTGGGTGAGTGAGTGAGTGAGTGTGTGAGTGAGTTAGTGTGAGTGAGTGAATGAGTTAGTCTGAATGAGTGAGTCAGTGGGTGAGTGAGTGAGTGAGTGTGTGATTGAGTTAGTCTGAATGAGTGAGTCAGTGGGTGTGAGTAAGCGAGTGTGTCTGAGTGAGTGTGAGTGAGTGAGAGTGAGTGAGTGTGAGTAACTGAGACAGAGTGAGTAAGTGAGTGAGTGAAAGTGAGTGATTTGTTATTCTGTTCCTAATGAACATCAATCATCAATCATCACACCATCCATCAGCTCAAAGTTTCATGAAATTAAACGCGCCCTGTTAAAATCTGCCAGACTCTTTTTTTTTTTGGTCACAGAGGACCTCGAACTTCTCTTGACAATAAACCAATGAAGGACTCGGGCGTCTTTTACCCTAATATTTAACTGATCTGTAAGAATTACATCAGTCTTTTCTTAATATCCCACTATTTGTATGTAAAAAAAAACCCAACTAAATATTAAAAATACTAAATATGATAATACTAAATATTAAAAAAAAAAAAAATACTATATTAAAAATACTAAATATGATGTATTATATAATGAAATTTAAATAAATGTAAACAATAAATAAATCAATAAATAAATAACTGGTTCACATATTAACCAACAACAAAAGGATTTGTTTTTAATTATTTTGAGTAAAAAATCCCCCATTGTGTTGTGTGGGTTTCAGTTACTGTAAGTGCACTAAAACTTAGCTGTGTTATAACTTCCTCAAAGTCTTACTCGAGCCAAAAACACATTGTTTACATCATTTTTCTTTTCACTAATCCCTTCATTTCTGGTTTATGGGACTTTCCCCTTTCAAGTCGATAGCAGCCTGGTCTTGTTGTTGACTGAGAATAACCGGCTGGGACAGTCGCCAAGTTAGCGCACAGATTTTACTGTAAGATCTTTGTTTACTACTATGGAGCAGTTTCCTTTCAGTTCATTCACTCTGTCTACCACACGTACATTACTTACACATACATTATATATATTATATATATATAATGTATATATTGTAATGTATTATACATATTAAAATGAATCAAAATGTGTGATCACAATACTTTTAATTTACATAGCAGACAGAATGCAACTGTAGAAAAATCAGCTCTTAGACTGAATTCATGCTGTATATATGTGTATATATGTACAAGTGTGTACATATATATATATATGTTCTGTCTGGACCACGAAGTCATGATGACGTATTGAGTTAACCGAGATCGTCATGCGACGTCCCTGCCAAATCTAAACAGGAATAATAGCAGATTCGCAATCTTAGATAATACGAAGATGTTAACACGGGCTTTTAACTTACTCAGGAGATACATTCTAGCATGTTAAAGCCTCAAGTTGGTCGATTTTTTGCCTCAACAAATTGAAGAAACATATTTATTGCTAACGTGCAACGGCCGTGGAGCACGACGGACCTCTGGGGGCAGGACATATGATTCTAGAGAGTTTAATTTGATGATTAACACTAATAGAATTCATTGAAAGAACACTGGAAAAGGTTGAGATTCATTCATTTAATAACTGTTTAAAAATATGCTGTGGCTCGTATGTGCTAAATGAGCGAAATAGTGTGTGTGTGTGTGTGTGTGTGTGTGTGTGTGAGATTATCTTTATCTTAGACCATCCTTAAAAATATTTTGGTTTGCAGTAACAGTAAAAAAAAAGGGTCGGTAGGTAGGTCTATTTTTTTCAATGTAAAGTTGAAAGTTAAGTTTCAATGTAAAACAAAAGTACAATTTTGGTGACGGTGAATTTAAACAAATTAGCATATCATGACTTCGCTGACTGAGTCTTCAACCCGTGCCTTCGGGACGCATCATTGCGTACCTCATTTTGACGCAGGCTTTATAGACCACAAACAAATTTGTTTGAACGGTGACCGGGAACATTTTGTTTTCTGCAGCCGCAGCCATCGTTACCAAGCGCGAACCGTCGACTCTGACAGTGAATGAGAGGACGAGACGAAGCGAACGCACAGGCCGTAGTGTGACATCCGTTAACCGACAGTGTAAACATAGATGATGTCACGGGTTTTTATTTAAAAGAAAGAATGTAGCCTTCGTTTGTTTGTAGGCCTGGAAAATTTATATATTTACAATACTTACTAAAATATAATTAATATTATTTTACTGCTTTTGTATTAGTTGTTTGAAGAGTAAAAAAAAAAGATGTAGGTCTTAACGCAAATTTACAACCGGAAAGTCGGTCGGACTTAAAGCAAAAAAAAAAAATAAATAAAAAATTGAGTCGGTCCTAAATTGACAGGGTCGGTCGGGTTACGGCAAACAAGAATGTTTTTAAGGATGGCCTGATCTAATGCCGATTGCTCACCTGCTGCCATGCTCCCACCAGCAAACTTAATGCAGAGTATTCTGTACTGAAGGAAAAAAAATAAACAGAAATACGTGAGGCAGGATCACATTTGTTCCTTTTTAACATTTGAAACATATGCAATATAAAAATACACACATTTTTTCCTTGTATAGAAAGGGACTAAATGCAAGCAACCTAGAACAGAAGCAATAAACATATCATAGGTGTGTTGATGAGTCAAATTCATACATGACCGAGACCATAAAAAAACGAGTGGAAACGGAAGTGGAATTCCAGGGGAATGTCTCTCGAGTCGTGTGCTATGGGTTCCGGACACAATAGCCTGAAATACAGCATACATGGACTGGACACAGAATTGGTTTTCAATAGTGACGTGTGAAAAACGTGCTACACTGAAAAGCAAAACCATCGCTACAGTCAAATTAAAGGCTTTCTGATGCAACAAGCTCTTTAGATGCATGTAGCACAGTTTATTGCAAATAGGTGTCACAAAAGTGTATCATTTGTCTCCATCTTCATTTTTGTCCATTAATAGTAAATGTATTCTATTTAATTCTTATTTACGCAGGACTTTTAAGGTTTTCACCAGTTTGACGCAACACGTCACCGTCTGTGGACGATAAATGCCTCAAAATTTCTTTGTATGGTCCTTTTCAGCACGGCGTGGTTCCTCACCGACGGACGTTACATACAATGCGGATGACCGGACCGTGTTCGTGTCCTCCATATAAACCTGCTGATGTTTAAGCAACATGGGGATGGTTTTGCTTTTCAGATGTTTGTGGTATGCTGTTCAGTTGCTGTTTGTGTTTTGGATTGCATGTTAGTATTGTGAGCGGTTATCAGTCTTAATACAGATCGAAAGGTCCATGGGGTGGAGAGACGGATCTGATCTGGGCTCCTCTTACCTGGGAGAAGGAGTGGAGCCAAAGGTCCAGAGTTTTGGAGATGCTTTAGTGTGTTTCAGACTGGAGAAATGTCATAAAGTGGGTTTTTTATGGATTAGGGTTTGATTAATAAATGTGAGGAGTTGAATCAGGACCAGGATCATTACGAGAACCAGAACCAGGATCATTACCAGGATATGGACCAGAACCAGAACCAGAACCAGGACCTGCTCAAGCACATGAACTTTTTGTTCTCGACTGGCAACAGATCATTCGTTTAGCCCTCACTCCTGAGTGGAATTTTGATTTATGGAAGCCTCTATCCGCCTTTTATAGGCAAGCGAGGGGGCGGGGCAAAGGTGGCGGTTTCCATAGAAACGGGCCGGGGTCGACGTGCCATTAGCGTCCGCCATTTAAATGTATTCGGTTCCAGTGTAAAGCTCACTTCACTGTAACACTGTTGTTGTCACGAATCCGCTACTTTACTTACATCTCAGACTTTCTAGCCTAATAAATAGGTTCATTAAAAGGTTTAAATGTTTAACAAAGGGTTTCCACACAGCTGTCAAATAAGAAGATAAAAGATCCGACAGAAGAGATTCGACACCCTGATTCGATTCTTCACCACTTTATTATTCCACAGCCTTGATAAATTAACCCTCACTGTCACTACAGCATCATCATATCGACGTCTCGCACACACTACAAGCTTTCTTCCTGCCATTTAAGGGAGGGAGGAAAAAAAGCCAATAAAATATTAATCGAGCCACACGAAAGAGCTAGATTCAAATTCAATTGATTCGACTCCTCAAGTTGATTCATACAAAACCCGGGCTTTGTATTTCTTTTATTTCTCTCTAAACCTAAAATCAAACCATGAACGTATGAGAAAACGTGTATTTGTAGCAGAACGTGTACACACAGTTACAATAAAGCCCTACCTTCCTCTCCGTTATCACTGCTGATTCCTTCCATTCCTGTTTCCTCCAAGGGAGCACACACATGAGTCACGCAGGACGGATGAGTGACGTCTGCGCGGACCAATAGGAATCCAGCGCTTCGTCTGTCTGTCCAATGAAAACTCTTATTATTATTTTGGACGCGCAATGTCATGCCGCTGGAATGAAAATAAAACCCATAGGCTGGGTATTGTAGTCTAAGTACAGGGAAAAATCTGAAATATTGCAGCGAATAGCCACGTGTTTAGATTATAAAGTTTATTTTATTTCTTACCAGTATTGATATAGTCGGGAAAAAAAATAACTGTTCAATTTATTTTATGTAATGTAAGATGTCTTGGGGTCTCTTTCTATGCCACACCTTATAATAAAAGACTACATTTCCCTGCATCCTCACATCATCATAGTCTTGATTTATTAGGTCAGTGATGGAGCTTATGCATGACACACATTTTTGTGAGTCCTAGTTTATTCTGGCTATATACCAGAAATAACCTGCTATTAAAAAAAGAGGTCTGTTTTGTGTGTCATGGAGCAAAAAAATAAAAATATGCAAAGTTGTGGCTTGTGGCTGTGGCTTGTAAAACCTTAAAGGGGTTGCAGTATTTTTTTTTTTTTGCACTGAAAGCAAATTGCATTCGATTGCATTTTGGTCCTTTTGTAGTATTCATGACACACATTTACATGCATGATATAACAGCATGAACTGCGACTTGTGACGCTTTGAGTAACCTCTGACATTCTGAATGGTCAGTTTTCTTCATCAGGTGAAACACAAACCAGGAAAAGCAGATGCACCAACATCAGACAGAAAGGTGACACCAATGATTAGGAAAGGTGTTGCAAGGAACCCTGGATTTGCATCATGAACTTAAAAAACAAAACACTCTTTTCTTATTTAGGTTTATTGTGTAATTTACACAAAAGTAGAAAAATAGGACATAAATATATATATATACTGTAGATGTAGATATATACAACATAAATTAGGGACAAGGAAATAAAATAAAGGAATCTTTTAGGCATACAAAAAAGACCCTGAATCATCTTGGAAACATTCATCCCAATGTGGGATCGTTTGTTACATTTCCCAGAGGAAATTACAGTTTGGAAAACCATCCAGTTCTGAAGATGTTCTCTTGTCTTTTTTTTGTGATAATATTCAGAACTATGCAGGTTTGGTTATGATATTTTCTCAGTGATTAGACAGTCCTGACTTGAATGTCTGATGTTCCTTGGGTGTATTTGCAACCGAGCTCAATTCAGTTCGCAATTCAGTTATAGTTGCAAAAATGGCCCTGGGGTTTTGGGAACTCTTTGTCATCATCATCTTCCTCGTCTTCCCAGTCGTCCTGTTCCTCCTCGTCTTCGCTATCAGACTCGTCATAGAAACAGATAGTTGCCTGGACTGGGAAGTTTCTCAGCAGTGCTTCACCATCGCTGTAGAGGTAGTCAAATGACTTGGATTTTGGCCAGAACAGTCTGTAGTGGAAAAATAATAATAACATACTTAGAACAATCTCCCTTTTTCTAAATTGGTATGTTGATTACAAGTTTACAGGCCAATCCATAATTCGTGCAATGTATTGCTCAATCAAGACAAGAGTACTGACCTCACAGGGTGCTGGAAAGGCTGAGTTTTGCCATCTGCCATGGTGTTGCTTGGCACCGCTGGTCGGGAATAAGGCTGTAAAGAGAGAAGAAAGAGGTGTAAGGATACACTTAAGAAAGAAAAACATCCACCGCAAGCTTCCTGCCTGGTATTTATGGGGTGATATCAGCACCAGCTACAAAGCAGCTGTATAGCACCTTGGGCTATATAGGATATAGTAGCTGTGAGTTGGTAAGTGTCAGGCTAAAAGAGTGAGAATCTAACCCAAACATTCCCCAGACGCGTCTACTAGTCTTGGCAAGCATGTGCTAGCATGCTGGAGGCTATTCTCTCTACACCTCACCACTGGGCACCACTTCGGAGTTCTCACTCTCACTCTGGCTCAGGCAGCGGTGCCATATGGCCGAGTGTCTCCGCGCTACAGTTGGTCCTTCTGCCTTTGCACATAGTTGGCTCAGTGTCAGCAAAACAGCTTGACAGTCACACCTTCTGCTCTGCCATACTGTTTCTAATGTGCTCCACATGCCTATCTGCAAGCCCCTGGGGTTTCATTTGCTTCTTAAAGCATTGTAGTTAATTGCATGACTTACTTTTTTTTTTATCTGTACTTTAGATTGTAATCCAGGTTTCCTTACAAGTCAAATCATTGTTTCTGTTTTGGATGCTAAGTTTAGGCTCGAATTGCACAAGCAGGACTATAATTGGTATAATTGAGAGGAAAACTTACACAGATAAGCTTGCTCCTCAGGCTCACGGGACGAGAGTCCTGATTGGTCATGAGCCATGGTCTCCAGAGGACTGGCCTGCTGTGGACAAGACGCAAGTCATACGGTCAGCGTCATTTAACAACAAACAAACAAACAAACAAACAAATTGAAGAACAACATATAACATGTGTAGGCATGCATTACATCATTACATAGAAGTGGTTCAAGTTTTAATACCTGTTAACAATCCAAGAGAATGGGAAATATATATATATGTTATATATATTCGCAGAGGGATCTATACACTCTAATTTTAAGGCTTACCTGCTGACAGGTGACTGTTCCATCCTGGAGCCCACTGGGGATGTCCTATGCGTCTGAGAAGCGACCAGACAAGCAGATTTCATCCTTCTGCCTTAATTCGATAGTCCAAAATATTGAAAGGAATAAACCACGTCTTCCTCGCGTTCGCACAAGCGTAGAGCGGAATGAATGAAGTTCAGGTCGGAAACCGGGGGTTTATATAACGACGAGACAGCGAGAAGGAGGCGGGGCGTAATGGAGCCTAGGGGCGTGGCCCAGGGCGTTGCCTTAGCAACAGAAGTTGCAGAGATAAATCCATCTGCCAGAATGATCTGGGTGCTGAAGAGCATTTTGTTGTGAACGATTCCCCAGTTGTGTAAACAGCCCACCACAGCGTGAGGGTGAGAAATCTGGTACCAGGAGGTGACTGTAAAAACACAGAGGGGCAAATTTAGACACCATCTGTGAGAAGACAGACACAGGGGGGGCAATAGAGAAGAGGGGTCATATATAACAGTTACTTAGTCTATAGAGGAGTCCATGGCTGTGTGGTTGCGCTTTACGTCATTGCTGTACGTATCTTTTTGGACGAAAGACCAGTGAATCAACACATACAGAATATAGAATTATGTTTTCCAGTAAAATGGACAATTGGACACCTCGTGATTGACTATTTATACTGAATAAAACGTGTTAAGCTCATTTACACCCTGTAGCCTTTACATTCACAGTGTATTTCTGATTGATTTTGTGCATGAATTAATATAGCAGATTTAAATGAATTTCTCCATCACTCCTGAATATCACTGCGATCACTGATCTGTGATCAGGGCTTTGGCACCTGCACAACCGAAAGTGAGCGAATGGAACTGACCCGAGGACAGTTTTCTGAACGGTGCTCTTGTTTTTTTTTCTTTATCCAGCACATGCTCACACTCCTGCCTGTTAAACTGGGTGCAAAATGTCTCACTACGTCAACTTAATTAGCCCCTAATGGGGTCTTGATAGACTTCATGGCTCCATTTGGGAAAAGCAAATTTGCAGGGCATCAGTGCGTTGACCTCCTACAGGGACAGCAAACTGACAGAAGAAGGCAAAAGGCACAAATGCTGTTGCACACAGAAGACTATATATTAAAAGATGTATAATAGCGAGCATGAGAAACTTTGCACACTCAGTCAATACAATGTTGTTCAGCAACAAATAGCTTTTTATATTATTTCAATTTTTTTGAAGTAAATGTTCTTATAATAAATGTTCTGGCTTATTAATGTTCTTATAATAAAGGGATTTATATAAAAAAAAAACATTGTAAAGAAAGGACTCGGTTTATGAACGATTGTAAACAAATAAATCCGCATTGTTTTTTTTTCTTGCTTTGCATTAAAATAACTCCAAATCGTCCTTTTAAAAAGAATCATGACGAAAAAATCGACGATAATGATAATAATACCAATAAGAGCATCGTAAAATCGTTAAGCTTATTAAAATAAAGAAAGCATTAGCTTGTGTGTGACCGAAAAGTTTCTTTCTCTGAGTTTATAACTTCAAAACAATTGGAAATTTTTATTTCTTTCTATTGAGAACAAAATCATCAGTAAAAAAAAAAAAAAAGTAGAGAAATAATAATACAAACAAAAACACTCATAGAAGGTGTTTCATTTATTCGTTTTGGTTCGTTATCTTTTCATTTAGAAGCAAACATCTTTTTCACATTTTAAACTGGTTATGCTAAACCTTCCAGTCTTTTGTTTGTTGTTGTTGTTGTTGTTGTTTTTTTTTTTTTGCAAACTATAAAAAAAAAAAAACCATGATGTTCCAAATAGCTTGTTAAAGTTTCTTCTATAAAGTTGTTAACTTTATTTAGTGTAGCTCCACAGAATGTAGAGTTTAGTCTGTACTTCAGCAGAGCCCTCTGTGGACGCCTTTATCTTCACCAAAAGTCTAATCTCCAAAATTAGATCTAAGAAAAACAAAAGAAGAAGAAGAAGTTGTTTATTCTGTTCATTTGAGAGTGGGCTATTTAGGGGGGTGGGGTGGGGGCGGGGGGATTGGTTGAGAGATGACCCGTCTTGTGTTTTCACATTTGCTGAGCTTTGGAAACCCCCTGCCATTAACACCACCTTCTTCTCCAAGGCTCTAAAGCACCTCTCCACCTCTCCACCTCTCCCCCGTAGTTAGGAATTTCACTAATCACTAACCCGCTGCTCTCTTTGTGTTTCCTTTAAAATGAGTCAACACAAATCCTTAATTTAAAACAACACACCCTGTCAGTGTAATTCAATTCTACACAAATCGCTTTATTAGATGCTGTATAAAGGCTACATGTGTATTCAGGCTAAACACTTTGCTCTATTTTGTTACGAGTCTTTCTTTCTTTCTTTCTTTCTTTCTTTCTTTCTTTCTTTCTTTCTTTCTTTCTTTCTTTCTTTCCCTTTAACACAAATTAGCAAATTAACTTGTCATTGTTCCCACAAAAAAGAAAAGAAAAATACTGTTCATACAGTCAGAAAGATCAGAAAAACAGAAAAACCTCACATCTAACACCCACCCCCACACACACACACACACACACACACACACACACTGTTGTAACAAAAACAAAAACTTCGCGTATTAAATAATATCGTCCTTGCCTAATACATACAGTTGTATACATTTTATTCTCTCTCTCTCTCTCTCTCTCTCTCTCTCTCTCTCTCTCATTCTCTCTCATTTTGTTTTAGCACAAACAATTGTTACACAAAAATAACCACTAATGCTAATACAGTCTACCACAGACCACTGAAACCCTCACATTTAGAAAACTAAATGTCCACAACTTCTCTACACACACACACACACACACACACACACACACACACACACACACACACACACACACACACACACACACACACAGAGGACTGAGTAACATAAAAAATTAATTAATTTTAGAGCTTGGGGTCTTAAATCACATCAGTCTTGCCAGTTCAATAAGTTAAAGCCAATGAATATTTTCTCCTTATATGGCAAAAAAATGACAGCAAGTTAAAATCGTGCACAGAAACAAGATGTCATAACAAACTCGACTAAACAAGTTTTTAGCTCTATTTTGTGCTCAGCTTTTTCCACCTATTTTCTTTTAATCGGTAAACAGATTAGCAACTTTACAGCTGATGAAGAAATAAATAAAAAAATTAATCATTTTGCATCTGTTCAAACAGTTCACAGATCCTGTGCCACACACACACTTACACACACACACACACACTTACACACATACACACACACACTTACACACACACACACACACACACTTACACACACACACATACTGTACACACACTTACACACAAACACACTCATACAAACACACACACACTTACACACACACTCACACAAACACACTTACACACACACACACACACACACACACAGGACTGACTGAGTGACACACCAGTACAGAAACCTTCCTTCAATCCTAAAATAATCAAAGATTAATTACAGACTAACTGCACACATACTGCAGCTGGATTTTTATGCTTAAGAGGAAATTCCTGTCATTTTTTCCCTTCTGTCCCACAGACACGGGAAGTTTCTCAAAATAAAAACGCCCCGCTCTAAATATCTGTTGACATATTGACGATCGAACTGGATTTTTCTGCTGCGTCGAACACAACACCACCGACAATTTACTCAAAAGGAACAGAAAAATGTAAAACATATAGATAAGACCAGGGAATATTTTTGTCCTTATATGGCAAAAAATAAAAATAAAAAGTTCTTCTACACCCCAGTGTTATGTAATAGAACAATTCCACCTAAAGTGATTAAACGCTGATTTTATTACTCCAGGCCCAGATTGTCTGGACAAATCAAATTTCTTCATTTCCTAACGTTGATCTATCGACGCTTCGTTCGTTAGTGATAACGTGTTGATTCGATTAAGAGAAGATCAGTGGATTGTGTCCTAAGTGATGGTAAGGAGATAGACCAGTCTGCCAGATTCATTTACAGAAATGTGTCTGTAGGCGATTGATCGATGTGTAGTGAAAAATCACGAGCGTTGTGTTTCTTCCTTCGAGAAGTTTCAAGAAGACTCAGTGTTAGTTAGTTTGTCTGCCAATATTAGAACGTAATGAGGATATAATAAGGTAACAGGATACATAAAAAGTGTATATATATTGAAATTGTGGTTACTATATTACTCATTCATTTTCTACTGCTTATCCGAACTACCTCGGGTCACGGGGAGCCTGTGCCTACCTCAGGTGTCATCGGGCATCAAGGCAGGATACACCCTGGACGGAGTGCCAACCCATCACAGGGCACACACACACTCTCATTCACTCACACAATCACACACTACGGACAATTTTCCAGAGATGCCAATCAACCTACCATGCATGTCTTTGGACCGGGGGAGGAAACCGGAGTACCCGGAGGAAACCCCCGAGGCACAGGGAGAACATGCAAACTTCACACACACACGGTGGAGGCGGGAATCGAACCCCCAACCCTGGAGGTGTGAGGCGAACGTGCTAACCACTAAGCCACCGTGTACTATATTATTATTAATATATTCTATAAATTCTCTAAGAATTTCTCTTGTCTCCTTTTTACACATAATAGGAACCGATAAAAGGAATCAGTTTAAAATCTCAAAATAATTATTTAATCCTGTCAAACACCCAAAAAATTGTTTTCCATTTTTTTTATCACATATAATGACATGCCATATAAATATATAGACTGTTTTGCATTATCTCTTTTATTGGAAATAGACAATCTGTAAAAACTGTTTATCATTCATTCATTCATTCATTCATTCATTTTCTAGCGCTTATCCGAACTACTCGGGTAACTGTTTATCATTCAGGTTTAAATGATTTAAGGTTTTTAACCAAAAATAATAAAAAATATTTCCAAAAGAGAAAAATCGTCGATTTCTCCTCGTTTAGAAATCTCTGAATGGTTTGATTCCCCCTCTGGAAGACCGAAGGGATCTAACATGGTTGATACTCAGTCAGTACGATTTTCTGTTTGTTTGTTGTGTGTTTTTCTGCTTTTAATGACCTAATGGAAAGCACATTGGTCGACGGAAGTTGTAAGTAATTGTGCTATATAAATAAATTGTCATCGTCATCGTTGTCATGGTCACTTTGGTAAAATTGCGATCTTCAATTTAAATCATGAACAAATAAACAGATTTTACATTTTAAATGCAATAAGACATCCCGGAGACATGCTGAATGATACGCACTTTCTAAAGCAAGATAAATCAGAAGATTTGGATGCTCATATTTTCCCAAAACAGCTGTAAATGAACTCCATGATTGCGAATATTATGTAGCGTGAAGCATAAAACCTCACATTAATCTGACCATCAGTCTGAACTCAGTCATGCTGATCTCATTCCTCTTCACCAGGCCTCACACTTCGGGGAGGTGAAGAGAGACACCAGGCCTCACACCCCACACCTCACACCTCCAGAGACACCTCTGTCACCCTTCCTGCTCTCCCTAAACCACTCTAAACTCACATGATTTAAAATGATAGTAGGATTATTTTATACCGTCCCACCCCCTTGTCTTACTATTAGAAATCCTATTATGCAAGAACTGATTAAACATTTACAACAAGTCATTAAAAGCCATATTTACATTTTATTATGTAATTTGATATTTATAATGTAATAATAATGTATAATGTATATGGATAATAATATATGATATATTATATATTGTACTTTACATATAATATTATATATTACATATTATTATATATTATACATATACATTATGTATATGTATAATAATGATGTATAATAATATATAACAATAATGTATAATGTAATAATGATATTTATATTCGAATCGATTATACATAATATTATAAATTTCTGTTTATTTTCTTAATCATTTCTTCATACCAAAACTATACTAAATCATAAAAAGTTATAATAATTATACTAAAATATACTATATAATACAGCAACCTAGGTCACATTAAAAAAATAATAAATAAATAAATAAATAAATAAATAGATAGATAGATAGATAGATAGATAGATAGATAGATAGATAGACAGATAGATAAATAAATAAATAAATAAATAAGTCTATCCTGCTTAACGCCATGTTAAAAGTGTCGACCGTTTTGCTGTGAACGGACATCTAGGGCTTTATTGCACATCAAGGAGTTGTATGTTGTGAGTTTTTTGAGTGTAGTGATATTGTCTCCATCAGATGGAGTTTATTTCTACACTATAATGGCACTTGTGTAGAAACTATTTAGTTCTAAAGGTAATCTGAAATAAATAAAAAAAAATACTGCGCTTATGTTTTCTTAAGGTAAAGATAAGGGGAAAGGGGAAGTCGTGGCCTAATGGTTAGAGAGTTTGACTCCTAACCCTAAGGTTGTGGGTTCGAGTCTCAGGCCCTTGAGCAAGGCACCGTACTTTGTACTATAGCTCTTATTATAAGTAGCGTTATGATTAGCTGATTGCAGGAATAATGAGGGTAACAGCTACAATGGCTGTTACCATTGTTACCATGGTTACCATAGGGACAGTGATGGCTCAAGGCTCTGTGTTGCTGAGTGGAAGATCAGGGTTCAAGCCCCAGCTCTGCCAAGCTGCCACCGTTGGGTGATTAAGCAAGGCAGTTAACCCTCTCTGCTCCGGGGTGTTGCATCATGGCTGACCCTGTGCTCAGACCCCAATGTGAGGAAAGAATTTCACTGTGCTGTGATGTCTATGTGACAAAATAAATTCTTCTACAAATAGGTCATCTGAGGTCTGAGAGTGTTGAATAAAAGATGATTAAACCTATTTTAAGACAAAATGAGTAAAAGCATCTAAAAACAGGCTGAATGATCTTATATTTCATTTCTAGTTGATCTCATAACATAACAAGAAATATTTTAGAATATTTTGCTCATGCAAGAACGTTGGAGAAACGCTGGTTATGTGTCAGGGTAGAAGAAAAAAGAATGCAAGAAAGACAGTTCTAAACAAGGTACCTGCATCTTTGATTATAGAAATAACTTCTACACCTCGTGATTTTATAATCCATCAGTAGCTATTGGTTTATGCACAGGCCAGTCTGAGGTCAGTGAATCAGTGTGTCCAGAGTCAGAGGTCAGAGTGTGTGTAGGTGCTGGGTTGGGAACAGTTCCTCAGACTCTACTACATGTACCGTGTAGAACCGGGTGAAGACGGAGAGAACAGAGAGGGTGAGAGAAGTGTGTCGACGGAGGTGTGAGGCCTGGTGTCGTCTCTACGCCTTCGCAAATGAGAGCAGAGGTGTGAAGCCTGGCGAAGGGGAATGACATCATCAGGGTCGTGACACAGAGAAGCACTGGACCAAGGCTGGAGAGTTCCTGTCATTTATAACAGAGACTCTAAATCAATTAAGATAAGTAAAGGATCAAACAATGGGGTGGTGCGAGACAGTTACTAGGTTAACTATTGGTGAATAGTCTCGAATGTCAGCATAATCTAAATAGATTTAGTGCCTTTATTCCACAGCAATTTGCCAATAGTTTTTAATGAGATGTCGTATATATTGTTGTTTAAAGCCCACATTCGGTTATATTGTAGAAGCTGTGTTATTGTAGAACCTGCAGTTATATTGTAGAACCCTTGTTTTTTTCTCCTTTGAATTTAATACAAATAAAATAATGGTCTTTACTCCTTCTATCGAGTTTATTTAAATACAGAAAACCTCCATCTCCATATCAGCGATTACACAAATAGGTTTTTACGTAGCGCTTCTGCCGTTGGAGTCCTGTTGTAATTTGTTACTGGAGACACGATAACATTAAAATGAGATAAACCAACTGATCGATAAGAGTCTTGCTTCCGAAGTGATGTACATACGGTGTGAAATTTACGGTCAAAAACAGAACTCTGTTTATCTATAAAATAGGTACCATTTTTTAATCTCCTAAGTTTTATACATCTACTAATAAGATAAACATGATCAATAAGAAGGAAACCACACCCGAGGTCTTATCGGTAGCGTAGTATATCTGAGGGAGGTACTGAAACTTCCAACCGTTCAGAACATTTCCCGTCATTTGCAGCATTAGTCGTTTCTTTAAAAAAGTCAGTTCGGATTTATTTTTTTTAGTTTTCATTCTTTTATTTGGGGGCACGGTGGCTTAGTGGTTAGCACGTTCGCCTCACACCTCCAGGGTTGGGGGTTCGATTCCCGCCTCCACCTTGTGTGTGTGGAGTTTGCATGTTCTCCCCGTGCCTCGGGAGTTTCCTCCGTGTACTCCGGTTTCCTCCCCCGGTCCAAAGACATGCATGGTAGGTTGATTGGCATCTCTGGAAAATTGTCCGTAGTGTGTGATTGTGTGAGTGAATGAGAGTGTGTGTGTGTGTGTGTGTCCTGCGATGGGTTGGCACTCCGTCCAGGGTGTATCCTGCCTTGATGCCCGATGACGCCTGAGATAGGCACAGGCTCCCCGTGACCCGAGGTAGTTCGGATAAGCGGTAGAAGATGAATGAATCTTTTATTTAGTTTATTTTATTCTTGCTGCTAGTACATGTCTGTTATGTTGACACCAATGGGAGCTCCAGATTTCATGCAGAGCGACAATGTAAATAAGGCTTTTTATTTTATTCTATTCTATTCATTTTGGGGAAAAAATGGTGGATCGATCAACTGAAAATGGAACACTTTGTCCACAATCACCAAAGAAGCAGCATTTCCTAATCATTTACTAGTGCATCATTTCATCGATCGGTCGTGGTCACATAAAGCCGCATACCTGTTTGCGACTTCTTTATCATTTGTGTGCAGAACAGGTCAGTATGAGGTCAGTGTTTGTGTCTAGGTCAGTGTTTAGGTGCTGTTGTGGGAACAGTACCACAGACTCTGCTTTATGTACTGTACCACTAAAGGTACTAAAGTAACAGAAAGTGTGACAGGAGTGTGTAAGCTAGCGCCATTACCCAAACAGAGCAGACGTGCGAGGCCTGGTGAAGAGGAATGACATCAGTGGGGTCACGACACAGATCGACACGATCGGGGTCACATGGGTGTTGAGGTTAGAGAAGAAAATAGCGCGAAATTATTGCGATGTGAACATATCCTCCAAACAGATCGGGTTTAAATCTCAGCCTGTGAACGTCGTTATGGTGTTAAAGTCCAGGCTTACTCACAAAATTAATAATAATAATATCTGACGTGGGGGGGCACGGTGGCTTAGTGGTTAGCACGTTCGCCTCACACCTCCAGGGTTGGGGGTTCGATTCCCGCCTCCACCTTGTGTGTGTGGAGTTTGCATGTTCTCCCCGTGCCTCGGGGGTTTCCTCCGGGTACTCCGGTTTCCTCCCCCGGTCCAAAGACATGCATGGTAGGTTGATTGGCATCTCTGGAAAATTGTCCGTAGTGTGTGATTGTGTGAGTGAATGAGAGTGTGTGTGTGTGTGCCCTGCGATGGGTTGGCACTCCGTCCAGGGTGTATCCTGCCTTGATGCCCGATGACGCCTGAGATAGGCACAGGCTCCCCGTGACCCGAGGTAGTTCGGATAAGCGGTAGAAGATGAGTGAATGAATGAATATCTGACGTGGTTTATTTTTTGTACTTTTGCATAGAAATTTGAAACTATTCTATGTTTAAAGCAATTTAATGAACGTAACTGGACCGGACTTTAATGACTTTTTCGAATAAATATCTTCTATATGCAGCTTTCTAGATTCAGTTCAATTCAATTCAAGTTTATTTGTACGGCGCTTTTTACAACGGACGTCATCTCAAAGCGGCTTTACAGAACATAAACATAGAACAAAAGGTTAATATAAAGAATAATATAAAGATTAATAGAACACAAAATTCAAGATAAATATTAGATCTATTTAGTTCTCAATGTGTTTGTATTTATCCCCAATGAGCAAGTCTGAGGTGACTCAGGTGACTGTGGGGAGGAAAAAACTCTCTTAGATGGTAAAGGAAGAAACCTTGAGAGGAACCAGACACAAAGTGGAACCTCATCCTCATATGGGTGACACTGGAGGGTGTGATTATAAATAATACAGTCTGACAAGTGTTGTATTGGTGTAAAGATCACGTGGAGTTCAGATCTCCTCTTTAGTATCACAGAGTCTAACTGGAGCTAGTAGATCTCTAGATGCCTCAGGATTCTCAGAGTCGGCCTCGTCTCAGCGGAGGTCCAAAAAAAAAAATAGATACTTTCTAAAGATACAAAAGGTGTAAGCATGAAGCCAGAACTGGGGGACAACACCAATTGGTACACTTTCTTTGATATTGTATGTGGTCAGAAACTTACTTTGTGTTTAATTCAGGTGTGTTGGAAAAGTCAGTCAATATCCAGCACAAGTCAGTATGAGGTCAGCGTTTTCGTGTCCAGGTCGGAGCGTGTAGGCACTGGGGTGGGAACCGTACTGCAGACCTCGGCTGAAAGAAGTGTGCCGATGAAGGTGTGAGGCTCGGTGTCGCTTCTACACCTCCACAAACCAGAGCAGAAGTGTGAAGCCTGGTGAAATTCCGACAAGAAACTGGAAGCTGTCCCCCCGAGGTCATCAAAGCAAAGCCAAGAAGAGGAGAAATGTGGATAAATTAAGGCAGCTATGGACAGGAACAGCTCTAAAATATTTTGAATCTAGTGATATTTACGTGTTATATCTTATTGTAAGATATCAATAAACCCAATGTTTTAAGATTATTTAACCTATTTTAAGACATGTCACTCATTTCAGGGCTGAAACCGTCTTGTCCTGTTGATTTCTAGTTGATCTCATAACAAGAAATATTTTAGAATATTTTGCTCATGGAAGAACGTTGGAGAAACGCTGCAAGCGTGGTTATGTTGAAGAATTCAGAGGGTCGGTGAAGAAGAAGAATGCAAGAAAGACAGTTTTAAACAAGGTACCTGCATCTATGATTATAGAAATAACTTCTACACCTCGTGATATTATAATCCATCAGTAGCTATTGGTTTATGCACAGGCCAGTCTGAGGTCAGTGAATCAGTGTGTCCAGAGTCAGAGGTCAGAGTGTGTGTAGGTGCTGGGTTGGGAACAGTTCCTCAGACTCTACTACATGTACCGTGTAGAACCGGGTGAAGACGGAGAGAACAGAGAGGGTGAGAGAAGTGTGTCGACGGAGGTGTGAGACCTGGTGTAGTCTCAACGCCTTCGCAAATGAGAGCAGAGGTGTGAAGCCTGGCGAAGGGGAATGACATCGTCAGGGTCGTGACACAGAGAAGCGCTGGACCAAGGCTGGAGAGTTCCTGTCATAATGCTTGTGAGACTAAACATCCAGTGTTCTGTAATATATACTGTATATAATATAAAAATACATCACGACCGATTCACTAATAAATTCGTCAGCATCACTTAAGGTGTTCTGGAGTATAGGTGAGGTCAGAATGAGGTCAGAGTGTGCAGGCGCTGTGGTGGGAACAGTTCAGTAGACTCTGCAGTGGTGAGAGAAGTGTGCCTACAAAGGTGTGAGGCCTGGTGTCACTTCGGCACCTCTCCAAACCGAGGCTGTGACGTAAGGCCCGATGAAACAATATCAGCAGGGACACCATGACTCCGAGGTCACGTTGGGATCAAGGCGAAACAGATGAATACAGATCGTCACAATTTATAGGAATCTGTGGGCAAGGTTTAAACTTGGTCATGGTGGACACAACACAATAGATTTTCAATATCTGGTCGGTGGATGTACGCTACATAGCGTACACTATTGCCCCTTTTCCACCGAGGCAGTTTGAGTGCTGGTTCGGAGCCTAATTTAAAATCAGTTCTTTCTTTTTCGACAGCCAAAGCACCGGCTCTGAACCAGGAAAAGTGGTTCTTAAGTAGCACCAAAACGTTGCTGGTCTAGACTTAAGAACCGCTTGTGTCAGGGGCTGTGGGCGGGGCTAATGTTAGCACCAGGGGGCGGGGTTACTGTTAGCGCATTTGATAATATACCTTAAGTATACTAATGTTTAATACACTTTTACTTTACCGCAATATAATACATTATCAGCACACATGATAGTAGGTATCTACATGCTAAGGCTAACTTTTTTCTGTGTTAATGATAAAATAACGTTATGTACTTTCTCGATTACAACCTCCGTTTATACAGATTACATGGAGCTGCACGTACACGTTGGATTCGCCGCGTTTGGGTGTTAATGTAGGTTCACAAAGCCATGAGCATTAACAGTAAAGCAACATCCGCCATTGTTGATGTTGTGTTTGTGTTTGTCGCTGCTGCGCTAACGTTGCTGTGTAACGTGACACGTATACGGTGACGTCAGACTCGGCTCTGTGATGCTCTCTAACCGATGGAAAGACAAACCGGTTCTTAGAAGGTTCGTCAGTGGAACCAACTTTGAACCAGAACCAGCACTAGCTCTGAACCAGCACCCGGTTCTTTTTGGTGGAAAAGGGGTATTAGTGAGCGATCAAGATAGAGGCTCAAACACTAACCGATTTCTGATTACAGATCTCTCAATTCCAGTTTTCTTAAAATAAAAAGAAACACAGTTTGTGTTGTAACTGTCTCAGGAAATATATTGTACAGAAACTAGACGAAATAAGAGAAAAGCACTGGAGGGATCATGCAGAGCTTCACGGATAAACAGATACATGGTCACACTGGATTCAGTTATCTGCTGCAACAGCAGATTAAATCTCATACTCATATTGATAGCTTTGTTCATGCTGATAGTAACAGAGAAGTGAATTACGTGATTCTTCAGCAGGAAAATGAAACATGATTGAAAATATTGACCCCTCTATAATCCCAATCTCTCCTTGTTCATGTCACAGCGTCTGGATAGTGATGCTACTGGCATTCCTGAAACCTTGGCTGGAAGTTGCTGCGTTAACATCGGAAATGAATTGCGGTGGAGAAAATGGGGAGAAAATGGTAGCTATTTGATATAATAAATAAATAAACTGAATATTACTATCGGGTCAGTCTGAGGTCAGCGTTTGTGTCCAGGTCAGTGTGTGTGGGTGAAGATCTGGGAACTGGACTGCAGACTCCACTGTGACTGTGAAAGGGTGAGAGAAGTGTTTATAGAGGTGTAGAAACTCTACACCTCTCCAAATGAGTATGGTGAGAAGGAAGAACATCAGTGGACACTGACTCGTTGCTTGAATTGAAAGACTCAGCAGGCTCATAAAGAGTTTATACGGTTCCATATTTGTTTATGACCAACTGACATCATTAAATCCAGCTTTAATCGAACACGTTCGATCCTGTTATTAAGATTAGGAACTAACACGCTGAGATTCAATCCCCTTTAGTATGTGCTCTGTTACTGTTGTCTTATATTGGCAGTGGTGGCTCAACTGGTTAAGGCTCTGGGACGTTGATCGGAGGATCGGGGTTCAAGGCCCTGCACAGCCAAGCTGCCACTGCTGGGCCCTTGAGCAAGGCCCTCAACCCTCCCTGCTCCAGGGGTGCTGTATCATAGCTGCCCCTTTACTCTGACCCCAACCTCCTCAGTTGGGGTATGTGAAGACATTACCACTGTGCTGTAATGTATATGTGGCGATAATAAAGGCTTTTATGCCCCCGTTCTATTCTACTCTATTCTATATTGAACACACAGTTACTGTGGAATTGATTGTGGGTCAGGATGAGGTCAGTGTTGGCTCGGAGGTGCAAAGGTGGGAATGGGACCGTAGACAGAGAGAGTGGAGGAGTAAGAAGGGCGTGAAAAGTGTGCTGATGAAGGTGTGAATGCTGGTGTCACTCATACACCTTTCCTAATGAGAGTGGAGGTGCAAGACGTAGTGAAGAGGAATGATATCCACAGGGTCTGACCCTGAGGTCACAAGCGGTTTTCATTTAAACTACTATTTTAAGAAAGGTTTTATTCTCGTGTTTTATTCTTAGTTCGGTTCATTATACACTTAGGGGTTTTTTACACCTGGTCACTTCATGCGTTTTCTGTGATCCGATAGCTATCCGATGGTAAAAAGACCAGGTCTAAATGCCCTCCGAAACATTTTCGAGACGAATATAAATCCGACGGTACAAACCCCTTCAGGAGGTGGTCTGGGACGCGTTTCAGATGAAACTGGACAGGTGTAAATGAACGTGGTTGTTCAAGCCACATACGTCAGCGCTATTCTCCTCCCAAACGGAAGTACGTCACTCGCAGGTGATCAGAAAATGCAGCAAACAGTAAACGCTGTTTTTTGTAGCATAACCGTCGTAACGAGTTTCTTCTTCTTCTTTTTGATCGCGTTCTGAAAACCGCACACAACAAAGCGTGCTCCGTTTCAATTACCCCGGAGGTCAAATATATTAGCAATTTTGGGCGGGAATAGAAAGATCGGATCGATATCCGATTCGCCGAGACGCGTTTATGTGGCCTAATGTAAATGGAACATCGGATCAGAGACAACACACGAAGTGACCGGGTGTAAAAAAGCCCTTCGAACCTGGGAGTTGCCTAAAGCACAGCATAACAAATAAACAACAAATGTAGTGTGTTTTAGTTTAGGCTTTTGAGAACATTCTGTATTTTACCATCCTGAGTCAAATCAAACATCATCTTAGACAAATGATTACATCATAGCGTTCAGTCACATTATGTTACTGTAGTGGCGCCATATTTGGGACCAAATGACTGCCTTTGTTGCACAACACGATCTAGAGGTGAAAATAGCAACAAGTGAAAACAAGTGAATGAGATTGCCATGAATGAGATACTGTAGTATACGATAGAATGTGAATGTTGTGTTGTGTTCGAGTCAGATGAACTACACTTAGGTGCTGATGTGGGAATCCAGGTTCAGACTCTCGAGGCAGGACTGGAGTGGTGTTTCTCTCAACACCTCCACTCTCGTTTGAGAAGGTGCAGGAGCAACAGCAGGAACATCGCACCTCTAGAGGCACACTTCTCTCACCCCCTCAACTCCACCACTCACTTTGCTGGCACCTCGGTCCTTGTGTCTGTGTTCAGGGCCCTCATTCCCACAGCAGCACCTACCTACCGACTGACCTGCCTTCATTGCCTTTGGTCCTAAACATAAAGTTCCCACTGAGCACATTTTAACCCAGTCATTTTAAACATATCAGTCAGAAGTGACTCGGGTTTAGGGGCAGGTAGGACAAAGCTCCTCCGTTTAAATCCACTGTTCAACAAATGTTATTCTTCATAAATTCCTCAAAAAAAAAAACTTGTTTAGGCACCATAAAATATGCTATTTGACTGATATCAGGTTATGATCCATAAATGAACTCACCTTTCTAAATGTTCTGCAGTTATTTCCATAGTTTGTTATTAGAGGGCACGGTGGCTTACTGGTTAGCACGTTCGCCTCACACCTCCAGGGTCGGGGGTTCGATTCCCGCCTCCGCCTTGTGTGTGTGGAGTTTGCATGTTCTCCCCGTGCCTCGGGGGTTTCCTCCGGGTACTCCAGTTTCCTCTCCCGGTCCAAAGACATGCATGGTAGGTTGATTGGCATCTCTGGAAAATTGTCCGTAGTGTGTGATTGTGTGAGTGAATGAGAGTGTGTGTGTATGCCCTGCGATGGGTTGGCACTCCGTCCAGGGTGTATCCTGCCTTGATGCCCGATGACGCCTGAGATAGGCACAGGCTCCCCGTGACCCGAGGTAGTTCGGATAAGCGGTGGAATATGAGTGAGTGAGTTTATTATTATTGCACCTAGTGGACAAAAATGGGAATTGCAACAGCTGCTAATAGAGGCTCATTGGGGCAGGAATCATGTACGATAACAAACCTTTATTGACCTTTGGGATTATTTTCGATTAAAAATAAACAATTGCTAATGTTTAAAATATTTTAAATCCACAACAGCATCCTCTACAGACGGAACCTAAATAAATAAATCTAACCCGCATACAGTAAGAGCAGGTGATTAGAGTTAGAGCCGTGATCCAGAAAAAACATGGACTTTGATCAGCACACAATACATGCAACTTTGTGTGTTTTGTGTTTTCTTTTCTTTTTTTTAATGATTTTTTTTAAGGTCCTTGAAAATGCCAGAAGTTGTAGCTTAATACCCAGAGAACGATGAGTTACAGTATCTGCTCTAGCAAAACGTTTACTCTGACTGAGGAAGCAGGAGTGCATTTTAATCTTATTACCAACACTGGCGACATGTGATTTGAGATTATGCTCAAGACAAAACTCTCTCTCACTCTTTCTCTCTCTCTCTCTCTCTCTCTCTCTCTCTCTCTCTTTCACACACACAAACACGCTTAAGTGCAACGGTTTAGCATAATTATGCATCTCAGTGATTGTATCTCTATACCTGCATAATGGTAAGTAATCAAGAAAGAAAGATGGAAAAATGTCTAATTTACCAAGAGAAAAACTGATTAACTGACTGTATAACTGATTACTAATTAAACGATATCTATCACTTTTATATTAGATATATTTATTGCTGATACAAATATTTGTTTCAACTCTTTTGAAGTAGTTTCGTGATGTTTATATTAATACAAATGAGTACATGATCATTTTGTTTTTCATGGGTGCTGGATAACGAGGATAAAGCGATCATTGTGTGATTAACGCCGTCCTTCTTTCAGCAGCCTTGGCTTTACGATGTGAGAGAAAAACCCGGTTTCGGGTCGAGTAACGGGTGAATCTTTAACCTACTTCTCTGTCTGTGTGTGTTTATACATGAACTGTGGAAACTCAGTGTTTAGACAGGGACAGGACAGAAAAGATACAAATAGGGACAAGAGAAACACACAGGAGAGGACACACACAAAAGGGCAGATGAGTGCTCAGACTCCTAGTTTGCATCCTAGGCTTAACTTCTCTTTCAATTTCTTCTTGTTTTAACAGAACGTGAGCTGATCGCTAGTCATTAAAGCTCTTCGGGCTCAGCGCACCACCAGTTGCAGATATGGCTGTAGCCTCAGTGGAGTTGATGGGCTTCTTTATGGGCATCCTGGGTATGATTGGCAACTTGGTAGTAACCATACTGCCCTACTGGGAATACTCGGCCCACATTGGTTCCAACATCGTCACGGCAGTGATGAACTCAAAGGGTCTATGGATGGCGTGCGTCCACCAGAGCACCGGAGTCTTCCAGTGCGAGACCTTCAACTCCATCCTCGACCTGCCCACATACCTGCAGGTTGCCCGGGCCATGATGGTCATCTCCATTATCGTATCTGTCCAGGCCTGTGCAGTGTCCAGCGCTGGGATGCAGTGCACAGTGTTCATGGAAGGCTCACCGGCAAAGACTAAAACGGCTGGAGCCGGAGGGTTTCTTTTTTTAACAGCCGGCCTTCTGTCGCTCATTCCTGTTTCCTGGAAGACCCACGAAGTAATCCAGACCTTCTACCACTTCAACGTACATGAAAGTATGAAGTTCGAGATTGGGTACTGCCTGTATGTGGGGATTGCCTCGTCTCTAATGTCTATGCTAGGCGGAGGGCTGATAAGCATGTCCTGCTGGAGCAACCTAGACACACGACAAGGGTTCAGACACGGTTACCCGTACCCTGAACACTTGGGGAAACATGGTACGGCTCGTGGTGCCTCACATTCCATGCCTTTCCCCCCTTCAGCCATTCTGCAGAGCGGAATCAACATGAATCCCACCAACAGGACCCAAACCATGGTCAGCCAGATCAGCAGCAGCAGCCACCACACCACCACTGGCGTCCAAGACTCCAGGAAACCGGCACACCAGAAAACAACAGCTAGCTACGACGTTACCGGGTACGTCTGAAGATTTAGCCTAGCTTCACAACATGAACTTGAAAAGATCGAACTGATAAAAACTGACTTCTTGGGTTCACAAAAGGTAAAGAGTATTTTTTCCTGTTGAGAGAACAATTTCAGGAACAACAGATCATGCTTGTACTGTAAGCAAAACAAATCAATACCAGGTCAATCGACCACTGGTGCCTTGCGAAAGCTTCGTGAGAGCTCTGTGCAAACATGAAAAGCTAATATTTCACAGCAAAGGTTTAATACGACTGTAAAAAGCATAATTAAAGACAAACTCTTAAATTACCGTTATTCAATTTGCACGGTTACAGTTTTGACACTGGGGTGGGTTTGTTTTTGGCTTTTTTTTTTTTTTTGCTGTGAACAAGTGATATAAATAATGAATGTTAGATAAAAAAAAAGTGTTCATGGAGCGTGGCCGAGTGGTCTGAGTTTTTTTTTGTACGTTTTTTTTATTAGTCTTGGAAATCACAACCCAATAGGTAGGGTTTCGTCGGAACCTCGGATGGAACTTCGGTCTATAAATTTAAAGTTATCTAGATTTAAAGTTATACAGGGACACAAACTGAACAGCCAGGACATCCTAACTAAGAGCAGAACATCACCCCATCTGTATATTTGGCTCAAGTCAATGATTTACCACAGTAGCACCATTGCACTGGAATCAACTGAATTGATTTTGGCTCCGAGTCTGTGAGAAATTCAGCTCATCTTCCTGCACCAGTGTGACAACAGACACGTTCCAGACCAGGTGTTTTATAGGTGTTTGGAGATGAACAGCTCAAATCCAGGACAGTAAACTAAATTATGGGATAGATCTGATGCCGTATCAAATCTCAAGAAGAATATATGGTACATAAGAGCAAGATACTTTTCCACAGAGCACAGGGTCAGTCATGAAGCAGCACATCTGGAGCAGAAAAGGTTCATAAGAACCAGACAGTGGCAGCTTGACCATCTAAAGCATGACCCAGTACCTTTAACAGTTAAGCCATCACTGGCCCATATAAGGCACCTCATTTAGGACAATGGTTTTCCTAGGAGGGCATCAGATACTGGCTAAAACTCTGTCCAGATTAGACACTGACTTACTTCTGATTGGAACACTTTGACTGTCTGCCGATGAGACGCTTCTTAGTCCTAGTCTCGATGTTCTGTTCCTTTAAACGGTTAAATATACAATACGTAATAAGGCTGGTAACATTTAATACTTGTCATCATGGTGAATTACTTAATAAATCAATTAAAGAAATATTTTATTCACCCATCCGATCAAACATTAAAGTGTGTACATTTTCCCTCCTTGTCTTTCTTAATTAAAAATATATTTTTCTAAATCTCAAACTACTTACATAAAGACTGAATAAATCTCATTGTACACTGGAATATTTCCATTTCACAGAACACCTATAACAGTTTGTGTTGTATACACATCACTCCAGGTAGCTTTTATTCCCTATAAGCAAAATGTCTCAGTAATGTCATTTTGTTTATCCTGCTCAGGGTAAATTAATCTATAATATAATCTCAGGAACACATCCGTGACTACACGCTAATCCTTTAGTCCGTCGCACGGCATCGTACACGCACGATTTGGGTAAAACGTGCACACGGGAATCGTTCGAAACTTCACACAGACTGTAACTGGAGCTATTGTAAAAAGATCCAGGACGCTAATGCACACTGCAGCATGGTGGATAAACTCTAAATTAACTATACGATCTTCAAGAATGTCTACAGAACCCTTTGAAGACTCTGTCGAAAGAGCCGTTTTCTTTCGAATCTGTAGTCGAGCTTGCTGTAACTGATTTCTCAGAAGGTTGAATGGTATACAAAAGTATACCAAGTAGCCAGTATGCTAAAGTAGCGCACACGAACCTCACGCTCGGTAAGACGGGTAAGAAAAGTCTACAGTGTTGTTTTAAAGACCTCTGCTGGCCAAAACCGGAGCAGCACACATCGGGGTTTTTTACACCTGGTCACTTCATGTGTTTTCTGTGATCAGATATCTATCCGATGGTAAAAAGACCAGGTCTAAATGCCCTCCGAAACGTTTTCGAGACGGATATAAATCCGACGATACAAACCCCTTCAGGAGGTGGTCTGGGACGCGTTTCAGATGAAACTGGACAGGTGTAAATGAACGTGGTTGTTCAAGCCACATACGTCAGCGCTATTCTCCTCCCAAACGGAAGTACGTCACTCGCAGGTGACTCACGAGTCGTGCATCGCGCCAGAAACGAATATGTTTTCCCACCAGTTCTGGCTCCGATCTTTCACCCAGGCGTCTCGTTGGGTCTTAAAATGCACTGCTGCTGCCAGCGAAAATACAGCAAACAATAAATGCTGTTTTTTGTAGCAACCGCATACACCAAAGTGTGTTCCATTTCAATTACCCCGGAAATGAGGTAAAATATATTAGCATTTTGTGCGGGAGTAAAAAGATCGGATCGATATCCGATTCACCGAGACGCGTTTATGTGGCCTAATGTAAATGGAACAGTTTTAACAAATCAGATAGCTATCGGATCAGAGAGAACACACGAAGTGACCAGGTGTAAAAAGGCCCATCGAGAGGACCGGGTGAGAGAATTCAGGACATGAGAACCTGTGATTTTCACATTTATATCCTGCTGCTTCTGTATTATTGATTCTGTTTAACCAGAAGCTCTCTTTCTTTATTGATGGGGCAGTGGTGGCTCAACTGGTTAAGGCTCTGGGTTGTTGATCGGAGGATCGGGGTTGAAGGCCCCACACAGCCAAGCTGCCACTGCTGGGCCCTTGAGCAAGGCCCTCAACCCTCCCTGCTCCAGGGGTGCTGTATCATAGCTGCCACTGCACTCTGACACCAACCTCCTCAGTTGTACGCAGTAATGTATATGTGGTGATAATAAAGGCTTCTATGCCCCCGTTCTATTCTTTTCCTACACAGGGTTACAGAGAACCTGGAGATTATGCCATGAGATTCACGGGGACTCGTTCAAGTTCAAGTTCGAGTTAGCTTTATTGTCATTCCGCTACACGTTGAGACATGCAGTGGAACGAGATGTCGTGTCTCGCGGGTCAAAGGTGCAACATACATACAGACATAAACATAAAACAACAACGAAGCAGTGCTACAGATACTCCAAGTAAACATGTCATTATTCATTGAACAATGTGTGATATGTGTGAGAAGACATTTATTGGGCACTTTTGGAGTCTCTGGTGTTTACTTCAACAGAGAGATTAAAAAAAAATAAGAGGTTGATGAGAGAAGGACTGTTTACAGCTGTTACAGTGTGCGAGATAACAGGAATTATTATCTATTTGAGGATGTTCCACAACATGAAATGTGTCTTTAAGGGGGAAAAAAATAATAAAATTGTATAATTCTTAGGAAGGGCTATACATCGAGCCGGATCGCACCACCGCGTCGGTGATTATCGTCGTGTAACAGCGTGTCCTGACGTGCTCAGATCCTTTTGTGCTGTAGATTCTTTAATTATGTGATTTTCTGGAGAGTCCTCAGTCTTGGCTTGTCCCCTCTCTCGGGCAAATTCAATCACCAGGACTTTTCCCTGCAGCCTGTAGCCATTCACTGTATCCAACGCTGCTTGTGCGGTCTCTTTATCTGTAAAATAAAATGAGTCGTGTTCCCATCTAATAGTACAGCGAGTGTATGAGAAACACAATCTGTTTCCATGGATAGTGATGCGATGCCTTGTATGCATGTTCCTACCTGAGAAGGTAATGAAAGCTTGGCCCTTCAGTCTGCCGGTCAGGATGCGGTACACGATTGGATTTGTGTCGTCCTTCTGAAAGCGGGAGAAAAGAGCTACGAGCTGGGACAAAGAGGCCCGTGGACTCATGTTCTTCACACACAACACCTACATGGAAAACAAACATGTCTTTAAACATAGAAATGTCTTTATTTTCTTAAAACCGTCTGGCTTCGCGAATCCTCCTCTTCTTTTCTCTTCTCTTCGCTTCTCTACCGACTTCACCGGCTTTAAAAAAAAAAAAACACAGAAAGCTTCTGCATGTCAAAAAAACCTGTAAGACCTCAAATAAATATTTTATTTATTCTATTTCGAAGGAGGTTTAACCTCCGGGTTCCAGGAGACGAACTAAAAAAATGCAATCCGCAGAAAGGTGCATTTTAGTTAAATGGGAAAAGGCTGAGTTTGTTTTATTTACATCGCTCTGTATATCTGTAAATACTGCAATCCAACAATAATCTGTTTAGTTTCTTTTACAGAAAACCTACGTTCGACGGCTCTCCGCGCCGATAGTTCTGAAAGCGTGAGATTCTCCTTATTCCGTCCTCCGTCTCCCGATTGTTCCTGATCTCCTCGTCTGAAATCTCTTCTACTGTCCCGCTGACGGTCACCGGACCGCAGCACGAGGTCACGCGTCCAATGGGCTGGTTTACTGTCGGTTTCTGTGGAACAGATGCTGATTCTTGATTCTTAGAAGGAGTTATTCCTGCTGATTGGCTGTTGAGAGCGTGCGACCGATCCGAGTCCGGGTCCGGGTCTGTTTCTGGGTCCAGACGTGGTGTTCGGTCGCGATCAGGATCTGTCTGATGAAAGTATGTGACGCTCTCTGAGTGTTCCTGTTGATCGTTCAGGATGTCTCTGTATAAAGAATCCATTGGGTTTGAAAATGTCGCCCCCTGTTGGCCATCGTCCGAAGCTCCCTCTGTGAGAAAACGGCGAAAGATGAGCAAAGTTAATCATCCTGATCGTTTCCTCCTAAATCTGCAGAAATCAGAAATCCTGAATGCATAGAACCGAGTGAAGTCAAAGCATAGCACAGGGATTCGTTATTATATTTATTATGTGTTTATTATAGCTAGTAGCCTGTCTGACTGACGACATGTTACACATTAGAAATCTTTTGAATAAAGGAGATCTATCCCTCTCTAGACGAACGCCTTCTTTCTGTTTACCACCTTGATGGTAGAGGGCAGTCAGGAAGTTGGAGCGGTCAGTGCCGTGGAACAGAGCCTTCTCGATCTCCATCTCTCTCCGTGTGAGAGCTCGACTGCCCGAGAAGCGCTGAGGACGGGACAGTAACTCTGCCCTCGCCGCCATCTTGTCCCAGATGACCTGCATTCGCTCGTCCCGTGCTTCAGGAGCTACGATCACGCCACGATTCTTTAAAAAAAATAAAAATCATCGGTTCCTTATTACGCTTTCCTGCATAACTATTTCACACACAATATAGAATGAATCTTGTTGGAGTTGCTCCGTTTGTCGTATCTGACACGACCTTTATCACATCTACATCCTGACTGACATCCGATTGTTAACCCCGGTGTCGCTCGTCTCTGATCCTCGGGTAAAGGAGTCTAACTAACTTGACGAGCATTAATTATTTTATTATCTTCATATGAAGTTATGCATCAATTTTAATGAGGAAAAAATCGTTCATGTTGCCAAACTGCTGTGGAATAAGAAGAACACAAACACCTGGAAGGTAAACAACACCCACATTGTGTCTCTAACGCACGACAACACGGCATGATACTGAGTGTGAGTTGGATGAAGATCAGACACGTTTTGGTGAGAAATTCTTGGTGAGAATAATTAACATGCAATTTACCTTAAACTTAGCAACGGTCATAAACTGTTCATTCAATTTACTTTGAGTTTATAGGATTTTTATGGAAGGACGTTATCACTGTTCAACCTCCTTCTGTTATCACCATCCATCCATCCATCCATCCATCTATCTATCTATCTATCTATCTATCTATCTATCTATCTATCTATCTATCCATCTATCTATCTATCTATCCATCTATCTATCCATCTATCTATCCATCCATCCATCCATCCATCTATCTATCCATGTATCCATCCATCCATCCATCTATCCATGTATCCATCCATCCATCTATCTATCCATCCATCCATCCATCTCTCCATCTATCTATCATTCCATGTATCTATCTATCTATCTATCTATCTATCTATCTATCTATCTATCTATCTATCTATCTATCCATCCATCCATCCATCTCTCCATCTATCTATCTATCTATCTATCTATCTATCTATCTATCTATCCATCCATCCATCTATCATTCCATGTATCTATCTATCTATCTATCTATCTATCTATCTATCTATCTATCTATCTATCTATCTATCCATCCATCCATCTATCATTCCATGTATCCATCCATCCATCCATCTATCCATCCATCCATCCATCCATCCATCCATCCATCTCTCCATCTATCTATCTATCTATCTATCTATCTATCTATCTATCTATCTATCCATCCATCCATCTATCATTCCATGTATCTATCTATCTATCTATCTATCTATCTATCTATCTATCTATCCATCCATCCCAGGGTTCCCACTCTTTTTCAGAGATCATTTTCCAGGACTTTTCCAGGACATTTCAAATTTAGCAAAAAAAGACAAGGCTCACAGATTCACGGCCTAAAGTAATATGTTCTTCTCTCCAGAAGTCTTAAAAACAACGTACACTTTATGGCTATTACTTAACTATACTTTTAAAGACGATTTGTCATGTGAATGAAATTTCAACAATTATAAAATATAAAGACCGCACATATTAATACCCTTTCCTTTCTCAGGCCAATGCAGTCAAGCATGCTTTAGTTTGCTGTGCATTCCCCTTGCACATGATATTCAGATTAACAAGGTTAGTATAACCTGCTTACCCGTCACCATTTGCTGAAAACATTCGAGCACTTAAACCATTCCTAGCGCCTGAAACCGCAACACAGCGAGAGTAAACAGCATAACAAAAAACCCGTCAAAACTCAGCGTCCCTGAACAGATCGCTTTCTGTTACTAACGTTAATTGTTTCGACCAGTTGTAAACTGTTCTTTAAAATGATCAAGAACATTTAAAAATAATAATTTTCCAGGACAACAAGATTTTTTCCAGGACAATTTATGTTTTCTCTCATTTTCCATGTGTTTTCCAGGACTGGAACATTGGTCTTTAATTTTCCAGGATTTCCAGGTTTTCCAGGACGCGTGGGAACCCTGCCATCCATCCATCTACCCATCCATGTATCCATCCATCCATCTATCTACCCATCCATGTATCCATCCATCCATCCATCCATCTATCTATCTATCTATCTATCTATCTATCTATCTATCTATCTATCTATCTATCTATCTATCTATCATTCTATCTATCTATCTATCTATCTATCTATCTATCTATCTACCCATCCATGTATCCATCCATCCATCCATCCATCTATCTATCTGTCCATCCATCTCTCCATCCATCCATCCATCCATCCATTACATTTACATTTGGTGATGGTGAGGACGATAATGAGGAAGACTCGTCCTCATCTGGGTGACGATGTATAGAGCAATTCTAAATAATAACTTCTTCCTTCATTAAGTGTGTATTTTATGATGAAAAAAGCAAATTGTGTAAGAGGAAATTCACCTTGCTGTTATTCTTCTACTCAGACCTCTTCTAAAAATGCTGAAGTGTGTAGGAATTTTCCAGAAAGTTCCTAGCGTTCACATTGTTTGACTCTCGTCTCAGACACTGACCTTCCCGCTGCTGGTCTTGTCCTGCGCGTCTCTGTTCCTCCACAGCTGGATCTCGGCGTCGGTGAGGCCCAGCTCTCTCAGGCTGGCGAGTTCCTGCTCTCCATCCTGCAGCGCCTGGAACTGGGCCAGACTGCGCACTCCTGCCGCCTGCTCCCCGAAAGGCTTGTACAGTGCAGCCGGGGCAAAACATTTCTTCTTAGCTACACAGCTGTCAGGACGAGAGAAGGATTAGTTGTTGGTTGTGCTTTTTCCTTTTGTGAGTCATTGAGAAGAGTCAGCACTTTTTATTATTTTCATCTATTTTAAGTGCAAAAGAGAACAAAAGAGAACCATAAACACTTCTATTTCTAGACGGAATAAAAAACTCCACCCTGAAACATTAAAAAAATGCCTGTTGTAATATCTGTGACGTGTTTAGTGGTCGTGGTGCTAATGTGTCGGGTTTTTTGAGAATCCTTTGAGAAGTCAACGATCTCAACGGCTAACGGTCACAATTAAAGCGCAAGAGAGCTTCATTTACCGCTGTTTTCCTTTGGAGAAAATGCACTGGATTCGAAAAGTATCGGACTCTGAATCCCAGAATGCAGTGCAGCTACACGACATGGTTACGGCTGATATTCTAGCTAGTTAGCGATCTTTGAGATGACGAGCGACGGCTGGAAGGATTAAAGCAGGTAGAAATGAAGTGAGGGATAATTCCTCTGTCGATTATCAGAGAGCCGTCGAAATCAAAGAAGGCAATCGAAGAAGAATTAAGACTTTTATTACGAAGTACACTGGAGCTCGTGTGTTAACTCTAGTCTGTACGTCTTGCTCCTGCGCAGATCGTTATTAAACCCTCCATGAGGTGGGCTAGGTGTGTTGAGAGGACGGAGGACAGATCGAGTCGGGAGTTGTGGAGCCGTGCTGCTTACCGGTCGATGTCGACGTCCGTGTCGAGCTGCTGGAGCAACAGGTTGTGCAGCTGCCTCTGACCCTCGGTCTCCTGCTCCTCAGGAAGTGGGCCGTCGTCACACACCCGGCGAGCGACCCTGCGAGATTATGACTCAATGACTATAAAATTCTCAGAGCTTTTCAAAGTGAAAAATAAAAATAAAATATAATATACATGCATGGATACATGCTTGGTTTAGAAGTGTTTTATCTTTAAAAGCTGTACTATATAAACAGACATCCTCTTCTGCACATGTACACATAACGTATAATGCATAAGGTCTTTGCACTACTGTATATTTCATCCGTAATCTGTTCTTTACATATATTGTACTATATATATATTGGATTCACGGGGAACAAAACCTCCCCAAATAATTAGTCTGTCACGGAGAAACGAGTAATTACTGGAACACACCCACCTTATTCATAGTTATAGTGGTGTGGACGCACCCGCTGAATGACAGCTAGAACACTGTGTACGTGTATGACCAAGGAGTCATGCACACACCAGGATGTACAAATGCTTAAAACTTTATAATGACTTAGTTGTGAATAACTAATAACACGTGAACACCAGTTACATAAGAGCAAAGTTTCCACTAGCAGGACTATTCTGCATGTTTAACAGGATCCTTTACTTTTTGTCGTGTTGTAAAAATAATATTTCATCACTAATACCACAATAAACCCGAGACTTCATTTAGCTGTATTTCCTGATAGAAAAGTTGAACTGTATGCAATTATGGAGCGACTCTTTGCACCAGTGGCAATACAATACGTTTGCACGTGATAGGTGGCGAAGAGCACGTGCTGCTTCTACTTCATCTCGTATATGATGCGGATATACACCGGTTAACGTTATACACAAACAACAAATTTCCCTCTCAATTTGTTGTCATGCTAATCGCACGATCCGCGAGAAACGTGTATTACCATGACAACCAGGAGAAGAAACGTCTACTGCTGACTTCATAATTCCATGACTGATAACTTAAAATCACTGTATGTGTGAAAGAAGATATTGTGTACTCCAAAACCTTCCCAGTACTTAGATAGCTCTCCATAGCGGATATCGATTTTTGTGGTTTAAATCAAAGCCCGACTTTAATCTGCATTTCGTTGCCTTGTACTTGTACATGTGTAATGACAATAAAGTTGAATCTAATCTAATCTAATCTAATCTAATCTAATCTAATCGGCGGTTAAACGACTAAAAACCCATTTTAATGTTTTATAAATCTGTTAACAATACAAAAGCCCTTACTCTGATTTCACTATTTGAGGAATAAAAGTTCACTTAAATAAATAATTCTCTTTGTTGCTATTTTTTCCTCGATTTTTATTTCTGATTGTTGATTATTGTTGATCAACCAAAGTTGTTCAATTTTTATATAGTCAAATAAGATTGTATGCCTATTTTGTTTGTATTGCATTTGATACAGTTAATAATAATAAAATAATAATTAAAAATCACTGTATGTGTCAAAGTAGCTTCACGTGTAACTTCACATCTGGTCAATTTACTTTCGATTTATTGTGGTACTTTTTTGTTCGTATAGAATAGTAATTATTTAAAGTTGGGGTGCACGATGTTTGAAAGCCAATGTTGACATTTGAAATCACCAAAACAAACACGCCCCTAACCCAAATGGATGTCACCCCTGTTTTGATAGCTCCACCCACACATACATACGTAACCCAGGCAACTATCATGGTGGAATCTGCTGGGGTAGCTGGCCGAGGGGATAATTTTTATCAATAAATGAACTCAATGAGTAATACTATGGTAATACAAATGTGTTTTTGTAGTACTGTGTGTTGTACTGTGAAAGGTTTAGCTCCGTTTCACGCCGAAGACGTTCAGTTCTCTCCAGCGGTGGAAAGCTGATCCTATATTAACACGGTCCTACTTCTTACCTTATCGTAAGCCTTTTTTCGCTTTTCGTTTTTATCCACCATGTCAATGTTTCAATCGCTTCCTGCTAATGTCACACATGCGCACTGAACACTCTCTCCGCCGCATATTGACAAGACACGCCCCTTTCTGCTCATTGGCTACACGTTTGTATTGTTATTCGGCCCGACTCAGTTTTCTGACGCGTTTCTCAAACAACGTGCACCTCACCTTTAAGGACATATTAGTATTCATGTCATGTTGTTGTGACCCAACATATGATGTTCTTATGCAAATAATAACATTAACATCACTCCAAATCTTTAGAATTCCTTCTGGACCTTATAATTAAAGTCACTCTTATTTATTTAATATACATAAAGAAATAAATACATCTAAATTAAACAGATGTGTCATTATTATGTTATAACGTATGACATAAGCTAACTTGGCTGACAAACGGCTAACTTGTAATGTTAGCATTAGGCTAGTTAAAGCTAACGATGAACACCTTAAATACCGCTTTAAAAACAACTGGAAAAACTGAAAAAGAACTAAAATGCGTTATAAGTTTAATATGTATATATATATTTAAAAAAAATTAATCAGTGATTCAGATATGAATCACTATTTACACATTCGCTACTCACCGCTTCATATTTTCTTCATAAACCCCACTTCCTGTTTACAACGGAAGTGTTATTGTTGAAGCAAAGCATTCTGGGATATGTAGTTAAAACTGTTTTAGAAGGCTGTGGATGAAAAATGTCACAGAGCATTCAGAAAGTGACAGCAGAACAGAACTGATTCTCTAGTTATAAAATTACAACAAACTAAATGCCCTGGTTGCTTAAAATGTATTAAATTGTTGTTTTTCCCCCTTATTTCATTAGCAAAACCTTTGCACTCAAGAGTCAAGTCAAGAGTCAAGAAGCTTTTATTGTCATTTCAACCATATACTGCATAGCTGTTGCAGTACACAGTGAAATGAGACAACGTTTCTCCAGGATCAGGGTGTTACATAGAAGAAAGACAGAGCTATAAGGACTTAGTAAGTTAGTCCTAGCCACATAAAGTGCAACTGTGCATCCTGGTGCAAACACTGCAGGACAATACAGACAAGACAGGGCAGGACAATACAGACAAGACAGTGCAGGACAATACAAACAAGACAGTGCAGACAAAAGGTTACAAGACAATATAAAGATTTGTATGTCAGTGAAGGGAAATTGTGATGCCATCGAATACAAAGACATTATACAATTCTGTGCTTTCTGACTTTGTTAAAACAGCACATTTGGGTGTGACGTGTGAGGGTCAGGGGTGCACATACTTTTATTCATATTCACAGCACAGGCTATTCGGAAGCACGCAAATGCCACGCTGTTCAATTCTCGTATCTGATCGGTTAGAACGTGTTGATCTTTTGACAGTAGTGCTGGCTTCAAGGATTGGACTCATGGAATGCACTCGTCATAATATGTTATCGTTTCTATAGCAACAACTCCATCATCCAAATTTTGGTAGGCTCCGCATAATCGAAGGCCAAAAATAAAGAGATACAATATAAAATACTTATTTCTTGGTAACACTGTGTAGTCTTTAGCAAAGACAAGAAAAAGAGAGGGTGATAAGAGGGAACGACTTGTTAACTTGTCTCACATTTCACAACACTAAAGGTGCAATAGTCGATTTTTTTCCATTAATAATAATAATAATAATAATAATAATAATAATAATAATAATAATCTGGAGAAATGTGTAGAGCAGGATTAAAACAAACAAACAAACAATGGTTTAAGGCGTGAGCTCAGGACAAAAGTATCACGTGGGAGAGAAAACCGGTTTGGAAACGCATGCTTGCGTTTGTTTCCCTACTGTCAGTCATTTCAGAGACACGCCCTCACATCGCTTGACCCCGCCCACTCAAAACGAGGGCTTATTATGGAGATAAAAGGCCTGCAACTGCGCATGACACCATTCTCATAATAAAACATTATTAATGCTTATAGTGCGATATTGTGTTTTTGTACGTGATGTCATGGCATTTATAAATAACTTCGGTCACAGTAACTCTAATTAAACCAACGATTTGATCTCAAATGGTAAAACCTTAAATGACAAAATGTAAGAATTATTATTGACTCATGAATTGAAAATTTAAGAAAATATTTATTGAAATGTAGTTATAAAGCCTAGTGTTATTATTATTATTTTTAGTAGTAGTAGTATTTCTCCAGGGGAATAAAAATACTCATGATGGTCACTCTGCCCAGCCCCCATATCACACCTTCTCATTGTTGACTAGTTTCCTAAAACAGCACGAACCGACGTGTTTTATTCCTTACTTAAGCGAAGAACAAGAGCATCCGGTGTGCGATGACGTGATTAGGTGAAAGGACAAGGGTGTGTTTGGTGAAGCTGCTGGATTAAAGGGTCGGGGTGTGTGTGTGTGAGTGTGAGAGAGAGAGAGAGAGAGAGAGAGAGAGAGAGAGAGAGAGAGAGAGAGAGAGAGTGTGTGAGAGCGAGATACAGAGTGTGTGTGTGTGTGTGTGTGTGAGAGAGAGAGAGAGAGAGTGTGAGTGTGTGTGTGTGTGTGTGTGTGTGAGTATGTGTGTGTAGGTGTGTGTGTGTGTGTGTGTGAGTGTGTGTGAGAGAGAGAGAGAGAGAGAGTGAGTGTGTGAGTGTGAGTGTGTCGGGCGGAGGGGTGGAGACGCAGGGTGGGGTCACACAGAGGCGGAGGAGAGAAGCAGAGAGAGAGACTCTGAGCCCAACCCCGAACACGGCAACAAACCCAGCTGCCGAAACGACGCCGCGCACAAAAGCAAAGCGGATTTTTTTTTATTTTTTTCCCTCCCTCTCTCTCTTTCTTTCTCTCTATCTATCTCACATACACAAACTAGGGCCGACATGATCGAGGAGACTCTCTGAGACCAAACCCGACCGTCGTTTCTTCTTTTTTTTTTATTTAAAAAAAAAAATTACCCCCTTTTCTTTTCCTCCTCCGAAAGCTGGAGCATAAAAAAACAACTTGTTATTCAAATCCACCACCACCACCACCACCTCCCCGCCCGCTGCACTCCACCCCTCCGTACCGCTGCACCCCATCTTAGCTACCGAGATGCACACGGAGGCTCGCAATAAGAAAGTAAGTCGCTTCTTTATCTCCTTTTTACTTCACTACACCTCGGCCAGTCTCACTTTAATACACTTTCTCTGCTCTAAACGAGCGACCGAGGCTGGAGATGATCACATTATCATCATTATTATCATCATCATCATTATTATTATTATTATTGTTAAGGTAACAGCAACCGATTAGCTTATTAGCTTAGCTAACGTTACCTGGTCCTAGCTAGCTAGCTATCTTTAGCCCTATTAAGCTCAGGAAGTCATTTCACTAAAGCCGGTGTACTTTAGCTAGTACAGCGTCAGGACACGTTTTATTTGATTCCTTTCTACTTCTGTGTTCTTTCTCTTTCTCTCTCTCTCTCTCTCTCTCTGATATCCGCGTCCGTTCCTCTTCCTCATCGTCAAGCGGTGAAATGTGAGGCAGGAAGGAAACACAAGCGAATGCGGCTCGCTCGTGAGACACCATCTTAGTTTCTTAAAGAGACAGGAGCCTTAAATTGGGGAGCGGAAATGTAACGTTTATCTCTGTACGTGTGTGTGTGTGTTTTGTTTGTGTGTTTGCTTTTATTTTCCCCTCTAAGCCTTACCTCGTTTATTATCTTTAAACTTGAGCACGTTTCCTGTAAATAACGGACAGTATTATTGGGTAAAAATAAATAAATAAACGTATAAATAAGTACATAATAAATAGGGGTCCTCGTTAAAAGAGAAACAAATCCACCCTGAAACGTCTCTACGTCATCTATGACGTTCTTGTGTTGGTTGATGGTGTATTTTTGTTATTTCTCTAAGAAGATGGAGTGAGTGTGTGTGTGAGGAGGCTGTGACGTCACACGGATGGGGGGTGGCGTTGTTATTGATGCTAAGCTAGTAGCTTGTAGTACATGTTTCCTTTTCAAGTGTTTTGTATTTTATATGAACATTAATAACTATCTGCACTGACATCCTGAGCGTCTTTCTCTGCTGCGTGTTAGCTTACCTCAGCTCACCTCACCTAACCATACCATACCTCACCTTACCGTCCATACCTTACCTCACCTCACCATACTTTACCTCACCTTACTGTACCTCACCTCACCATACCTTACCTCACCATAACTCCCCTTACCTCACCTCACCATAACTTACTTTACCTTACCTCACCTTACCTTACCTCACCTTACCTCACCTGTGAATGTCATTGCTAACAAAACGTCAACAAAGGTTTTAAATTCAGAGCGAAAAGCAGTGTTACTTTCGCTATCAGGGTGAATTCGCTAAACAGTAATTCAATAAGTATTTATAACTCTTTTTTTTTTTACATTTATAATGAGCTAAGTTACAGCTAATAACTTTCTTTTTTATGCTTATGTACAGTCTTGAATTTAGTTTTGAAAAAAAATTCAAAAAGTAATTAAGCCAAAAAAACTGACTAATCTTGTAACTAATTACTTCTGAGCCCCATTAAAGCCTATCGTCAATAGATGATCGTCAAGTGGCACGATATGACGGTGATCTTTCACGCACAATCTCACAAGCCTGATTGCTAAAGATCAGCCTTTATTTTTATCACATATACATTACAGCATTAATATGGTCGCATATTCCAACTTTGGAGGTTGAGGTCAGAGAACAGGGTCAGCCATGATACAAGGCCTGGGAGCAGAGAGGGATAAAGGCCTTGCAGAGCTGGGGCTTAAACCCTGATCCTCCCGTCAACAACACAGAGTCTTACCCACTTGAGCTACTACTGTCCCTAAAGCCTTGCCATCCCTGAGTGGACGTTTACAAAGGGATATTCAAATGGAATATTCAACGATCCAAACATACAGAATACACCCGGCAAAGTTAATTCCAGTTGACGATGTCAATAACATGAAAGTTGAAGCTTTGGAATCAGTTCAAGCAGATTGTTCACATGGAGAGCTCTGCTATCCTCAGGTGGCATTGTAAGTAATTTAGCAAGTAGACTGTTCTAGACTAGTCACGTTTATGCTAGAGATAAATTACGCAAGTTGTTCATAGTGGATCGTTGTTTATGTCTTCACTACGGTTGTGGTGACAACGTGTATGTAATTAGTGCTTGCCGGTAATCAAATGTATTGCGATTGTAACCTGTACAGCTGCATTATGATGTCGTGTCAAAAGGCTTTTTAGCATGTAGACATTTACCTTTACTCACCTACAGTCTATTGTGTAGATTAGGGTAGTGCACCTTAACAACCAAACATGTTTGTGTTTGTTGCTGTATTATGTGAGACACTAGAAATACTCTTCAAGGGGTGGAAGCAGAAAGCGCCCACACACACACACACACACACACACACACACACACACACAGACGCGCACAAAGAGGAGTGGATTTGCTGCAGAAGGGCTTGACATTGGTGGAGTCACTGAGGTGAAGACATCGACGTGTTGCTATTGGCGGAAGAGCGACTGTTCCAGCCTGGGTGTGCCAAACATCTGGTAATCATTAACAACCCTGGACAAACTTTGGCCAAACTGGTTAAACACTCTGCGCCCGTTCGCCGGGTCCAGCCCTAGGGTGTAGTCGAAAGAAGCATTGTGCTGAGAAAGCATCACAGGTCGAAGTGTCTAGTTAAGACGGGAGTGTCTGTTTTAGGCATCAAGACAGTTAGGGTCTGCCTCGGTACTAGACAGGACAGTTATTTTTAGGAGCTGGGTGTCTGTAGCATGCTATCTCTGGGTGTGACAGAGGTTGTGTTTTTCTTTAACGAGGCACAGCTCATCCACACACTGCGGCTCTTTCAGTGTTCGGTTTATTTCACAGGGCTGATTGTTATAGCTTAAATTAACTGTATGGGTAATGACTGTATTGGGAGGGAACGTCACAGGGTCTCTGGGAAATGTTATTTTCAAGACCTACAGGCTTCTGATACATGCAGTGTCTAAAAGTACTTGAAACTTTCAGACATGTTTCATGACAACACTGTTAAAGGTGTCAGAGTTGAGTGTTAAGCCTATTTTCCTTCCTGCACACCCAAGATGAACACATTTGCCAAAATCCTACTAGATCAGACCAGGCGCAGCTCATACGGTGTCAGGTTGGTGTTCGTAATGAAAATGGGGAAATCAATCAGCTTAACGAAACACCGTGACGAAGATCACGTCAATCGCGGTAATGGAAGACTTTAAGCTTTACCTTTACCGTGACCATCTGTCATACTATTCAACTCGCTGTTTCACACAAGTCACCAAGGCGTCGTTTTCTTCCTTTCACCAATCATTTCTTCGATCTGACACGACACTCGATACCCACTGCTCTGACTAGGAGATGAGGTAGTGAAATGAACCTTTTGTAGGTGAAACTCTGGTCTCCTGAAGACCTGAGAAAAACCTTGAATCGCACAGGTCTGTGGTCTAATTGGGATCATCTGTCGTCATGATATCCTATGATACACTAATTACGAGATAGGATGGCTGTTGTAACGATTAAAAAAAAAAAAAAGAAAAATTGAGATTAAATTAGTAGCCTGATGTGTGACAGCTGTTCCCACAGAGCGCCGCAATTCCGGCTGTAATTCAAACGACAACCTTGTTCTTTTACCTGATAGTTTCTATAGTAACACCTCATTTACAAGGAACCTTTTTTTTTTTTTTACTTTTCTCACTCACTCTCATTTTCTACCGCTTATCCGAGCTACCTCGGGTCACGGGGAGCCTGTGCCTATCTCAGGCGTCATCGAGCATCAAGGCAGGATACACCCTGGACGGAGTGCCAACCCATCGCAGGGCACACACACAGACACTCTCATTCACTCACGCAATCACACACTACGGACAATTTTCCAGAGATGCCAATCAACCTACCATGCATGTCTTTGGACCGGGGGAGGAAACCGGAGTACCCGGAGGAAACCCCCGAGGCACTGGAAGAACATGCAAACTCCACACACACAAGGCGGAGGCGGGAATCGAACCCCCAACCCTGGAGGTTTGAGGCAAACGTGCTAACCACTAAGCCACCGTGCCCCCCTTTTTATTCTATTTTATTTATTTTTTACTTTTTTTCTTTTTAAAGAGAAGCCGCCTCGGGAGGGAAAGAACGGACGCTCGGAGGCGCCTCGGGTTCGGCTTATAACGGGTCGTATCCAGGGACCCGTTTAACTGTAACGTAAATTCCACCAGCCGGTCCAGAGTAGATGTATTTAACAAACATTAACTAAAAATTTTTAAACGAATCTTTATTCAGGTCCGTAGAGCTTTCGATTGCTGAACCGTGTCTCTTTGTAGAACACATTGGGTCAGAGTTCCCTTTGGTGCTTGGACCCCTGAATGTTATAAAGCTTAATAATGTGGATTTGTATCACTGTTAAATAAATAAATGACAAGCTTTCTTACTGTCTGTGTTTCAAGGACAACCGACACAACGTGTTATTGTTTAATAAACTAAAAAAGATAATTGTTAGCATCCCGCTGAGTGTAAGAGGAATCACTTCTGGATGTTCTGTTTTGGAGAGTAACTTCTCCATCATGAATTATAACCAACTCATTAAACCTTAATCCCTTAATCAGTACAATGGAAATAACAACTTCTTATACTATACACTATTACACTATATATACTAGTTTCATTTTCCCTCGTAACTGCGTAGCCCTCGGGGATTTGTGATCGGAGTCTTCCTCTGCGTTTGGTTGGTGCTGTTCTGAGGTAAGTGTCAATCATTTGAGGATGGGCAAGACCTTGGAGAAAGGATTAGTCTTTCAATAGCAAAGGCGTTCGAGGGGCTTTGCATGTGATGTGATGTGATGTCGTATGTACCGATCTACCGCACCCCCCTCCTCCTCCTTCTCCTCTTCCACCAGTGTTGGAATGTGCACGGCCGGGGCTTACGTGATCGGCGGGCACGTATTTGTGTGCAAGCGAATATTAGGGTTCGAGGATATCATCCGTGTCTCCCCAGATCGGAGGCGATGTGACAGAACGATCCCCCCACCGCTGCGGCACGATCATTAACCAGGGAAAGAATCTCGTCCCCATAGCAACCCCTGCAATTCTGCCAAACTGGCTGCAATGAAAAAAAGGGAGCGGAGGGGGTGGGGTGCTCAAGGGTGGAGAGGGTGTGTCTGTGTGAGAGAGAGAGAGAGAGAGAGGGAGGGGAGGTGGGGGAGGCTATTGATGTTGAACACAGAACATGGCTCAAATTGGGAGGCCAATGGTAGTTGGTAATGCAGAAACAATATATATTTTTCGTGTGTGTGTGTGTGTGTGTGTGTGTGTGTGTGTGTGTGTGTGTGTGTGTTTTAATCAAACTACATGAGTCACAGCATCAGTGTATTACTCCTTCATTGCTAATGGTGTTCCAGGGAAGTATAACAGCCTGAGAACTCAGGTATTCACTCGGGGCCTGTCTGTGGCCCTATGCTGATATCTCTCTCTCTCTCACTCTCTCTGTCTCACATACACACTCTCTCTCTCTCTCTCTCTCTCTCTCTCTCTCTCTCTCTCATATACACTCTCTCACATTCTCTCTCTCTCTCTCTCTCTCACACACACTCTCTCTCTCTCTCTCTCTCTCTCTCTCTCTCTCTCTCACATACACACACTCTCTCTCTCTCTCTCTCTCTCTCTCATATACACTCTCTCACATTCTCTCTCTCTCACACACTCTCTCTCTCTCTCTCTCTCTCTCTCTCACATACACACACTCTCTCT
>NC_083476.1:20478741-20481241 GCF_030014155.1 Tachysurus vachellii
ACGGGCAACTCTTGCTCTTTGCAATTTAAGCCGCCTTTTGGCGCCGATTCTCATCGGTAGTATGGAAAACGGGTATAAACGAAGGTTAAATGCCTGCTCGTTTTCATGTGCTGAACCCAGCCCATCACACTCCCTCAGAGCGGTTGTAAGGGGGTGGGTTAACTCCGGCCCCATGCCAGGCTGAAGCTCGCTCGGCTCGGGTTACTCGATTGTGCAACGCGCTGCTTTGACCGCACTCAAATTCAGTGCCCTTAGAAGTTGACGCCCTTGGCCTCACGTGGTTAATTTAGCCACTTGGAATTTTTGCTTATGGTCATCCTTCCTTATAAACTTCTACTTCTTGGTTTGGTTTTCAATACTGAAGTTCTTGTAGGAAAGGAGCAGAGAGCCTCTCTGAAAGCTGCAACGTTTTTATGGTACTGAGGTGGGCTGATGGCGTCCACCCTTCCCAACATACCTCTCCCCAAATACAAACATTTGCAAAATAAACACTTTTTTCGAGAAGGTACGTCGTCCTTAAGTACAGCTTCTGTTTATTCTTTTGGTAGAAGCTTTTATACACAGTGACATACAAGTGCAGCAGGATACAATCCAAACCTTGAGCTAAACAGCTGAGAGATAAAGGTCTTGCTCAAGGGCACAGCTGTGGCTTTCGGGTTGTCTGTGGATCTGAAACTACACTGACGTTCCACCGCCCCAAAGAGGAGGCCTGGGAATGAAGCTTAAAAGTTTGAGTCCTTTCTTTAGTCGTTTGTATCACGGGTACGTCCAGCGCGTTGGAATTTCTGGGATGCAAAGTTCACTAGCATCGAGGTACAGACGTTTTTACAGACTCCACACTGTCCGACAAGTCGTATGGCGTGGTATGATGATAAATTGATGATCCATAAATATCATCGTCATAGCATTTAGTCGTGGCCTAATGGTTAGAGAGTTTGTCTCCTAACGCTAAGGTTGTGGGTTCGAGTCTCGGGCCGGCAATACCACGACTGAGGTGCCCTTGAACAAGGCACCGAACCCCCCCACCCTTTATTTTGAGGTGTACAAAAATCACAGAAAAACGCAGGCATCATCCTGATAGAGTACAGATCCATATAGCATATAGTTTTGTTCCATATTGTAGTGTTCTACACGGTCTCGTGTCTATATAAAAAAAAACTTCTTCACCACTAGGGTTGGGTATCAAAAGAAATGTTCCGATTCCGGTTCCAGTTCTGCCCTACGATTCCCGGTTCTGATTCCGATTCCATAATAAAAGAAATGTGAAAAAAATAATGCACAACACTTAAACAATTCCATTTGTGTTTATTAATCACTCTATAAATATTTTAAACAGAGCATTTCAATTCGTATCAATTTAAATTTAAATAAATCCAACATCATATTTAACATTCAGAATTACAACTTAGCAAAACAGTTAGCAATTTTTCTGAAGGAAAAATGAACATGTCTGCTTTCTCTGGGAGAAGACGAGACCTTTCCTGGCTTATTGTATCTCCAGCTGTGGAGAAAACCCTCTCAGAGGAGGGAGATTTGCTTCATTGTTGTAGCTTTGGAAATGAATCCAAACTTTAGACGTTTTTTAAGACATGTTTAACACACAGCGTACCTCAGCACAGCAGCGCGAGTGACTGATTTCTGTGGTAAACTGCGTTAATTTGGCTGCGTGACTGTAAACAGTGTAAACAATGAATATACATGAGGTAAGACATGGCTATTTAAAGTGACCGCTCCCAGCGAAACGTAATAATTCTGTGCGGTTCCTGTCAAAAAACAGAACCGGTTCTGAATAAGAACCGGTTCTCGGTTCCCAACCCTATTCACTACCAGTCAAGGTTTTTTGAGATACCATTTCCAAACATTTCGAGCAATGTTTGATTTTCCTTCAGAGGGGAAAGGAGGCAACGCTGTCAGGTGCTCTGGGTGGGACTGAATTGAAATGTTTGAGAGTGGTGTCCAGGAAACTCCACAGACTTCTGGGAGGTCCTTCAGAGCTTCCACGAGGAACGCCCGGAAAAACTGACTGATCGTTTGGCCCGAGGATGAAAATATTCATTTATTAAGAACTTTTTTTTTTTTGTGTCCTCGGTCTTCTATGGTGAAGCTGAATGAATATTCCTACTTAGGATTCATATTTATTGTAGTAACATTTAGCATAAGTAACAGTTCTGTTTTAATACCTGACTGGTTTCTTCCTCCTAGGGCATAGAGCACGGAGCGAATTGTTACGACACGGCGTATATATCCTCGTGAAGCCTCGTCGGAGTCGTTATCGGCTCATGAATTCAGTTTAGATATCGGTAAAGTATCAACCGAATGACCGATCAATAGCGTTTTATGTAATTAAACATCCCGTTGCGAGGAAAATAATAGAAGTCATTTGTAATGGTTGTTTTGTGTGTGATGTGAATCGAATATTCTGTTGTTATTCTGTGGAATTTTAGTCAGACGTCTGTTTCATGCTGCGTGACTTTCTATAGGATTCAAAGAACAAATGGGT